>NC_090889.1:430485-432985 GCF_036669925.1 Montipora capricornis | reverse complement strand
TGTTCTTTTCTTGGAGGTCTTGGCCTCCCTCCTCCGCAGCTCTCCTGGGATTGAGGGGTTTTTCCTTCCTGGTGCAAGAGGACTGCAGGCATTTGTTCGCCTGTATGCTGATGACACCACGGCGATCCTCAGAAATCTTCGATCCTTGACTAACCTTTTTGATTGCGTCAGCGTTTATGAAAATGGTTCTGGCGACAAGCTTAATCGTAGTAAAACTGAAGCAATGTGGTTAGGGGCCTGGAGAAGTCGTTCTGACGAGCCACTTGGCCTCACTTGGGTTAAGAAAATGAGGGTCCTTGGTGTCATCTTCGGCACTATCTCTACCGAACATTTGAATTGGCAGCCCAAGCTTGAGAAATTGGAGAAATCCCTAAATCTCTGGAAATCTAGGTCCTTGTCCTTGCCTGGCAAGGCTCTTATTATTAATATGCTTGGCTTAAGTAAGCTGGTTTACCTGGCCAGAGTTCGCACTGTCCCAGCCTGGGTCACTGCACGTGTTACTGCTTTGATTTGTCCCTTCCTCTGAGGTTTATGGATGGAATCTGTCAGCCGTAATACCTTCTTTTTGAAACTGAAGGACGGGGGTATTAACGTCATTAGCCTCCCCTTAAAGGCCCAGGCCTTAAGACTGGCGGGGATGGCTTTTGTTTCAATTCTCCCGAGAAGTCTAGCTTTTTTATGCTTAAGTACTTTGTTGGTCGCCGTTTATCTTGTCTGCGTACCGAATGGCTTTCTTTGCGCGATAATTCTGCTCCTAGCGCTGTCTTCCCGACTCCTTTTAACGAGGCCTCTTTGGATACCTTGTCAAGGGTGGGTGACAGCGCTCTAGTTTTTAAGGTTCTCTATAAGAAACTCCTGTCCGTTGAGTCATCCCCGCCAATCCTACATTCGTTTTCTCTGCAAATTCCGAGTGTTGATATTGTTTCTAACATTTTGTCGAAAATTGATGAAAAGAAAGCCACCGGTCTTGATATGATTCCGAGTAAATTGTTGAAAATGGCTGCTAATATCGTCGCACCCTCTCTTACTTACCTCAATATTCTCAAAGTCTATTCTAAATGGAATATATCCAAACGATTGGAAAACGGCCAAAGTGACTCCACTTTTTAAAAAGGGCATTAAATCTGACCCTAACAACTACAGGCCAATATCTGTAATCCCTATAATTTCGAAAGTTTGCGAAAGAATTGTTTATAATCAACTTTTCCATTATCTAGATGTTAACAAATTGCTACTGGGTTGCCAATCAGGGTTCCGTTCTCTACATAGTACGCTCACGGCTTTGCTTGAGGCAACAAATGCTTGGTCAGTAAACATCGACAATGGCCCTTTAAATGGCGTTGTCTTTATTGACCTTACTAAGGCATTCGATACCATCGATCATGAGATCATCTTGCGTAAGATGTCATATTTGGGTGTCGATCAGGCGGCCATAAAATGGTTCTCGTCGTACTTAAGTGGCCGAACCCAAAGATGTATTGTCAGTGGCAAACTATCATCTACTCGTACCCTTGGGTCCTTTGCTATTTTTAATTTACATTAATGATCTTCCCAACTCCCTGAGGGGCGCCGTACCAAGAATGTTTGCCGATGACACCAACCTTACGTTATCTGCTAAAACGTTAACAGAACTTAAGCTAGCTCTAACCCCTGAATTAAATAACCTTAGCAGTTGGCTGAAAGCTAACAAGCTCAGTCTAAATGTTGCTAAAACTGAGGTAATGATTATTGGATCAAGACAAAGGCTATCTGCCCAGTGTGACGATGTAGTAATCAGAATTGATGACCAAATTATCAAGAGAGTCGTTCAAACCAAATCCTTGGGTCTTACCATATAAGCTCACCTCTCTTGTGGTAAACACCTTTAAGAGATTTGCAAGAAAGTCTCTTCAGCTATAGGCGCCCTAAAAAGTGTGCGGCCGTTTATAACCAAAGAAACTGCAATTCTAATTTATAACACCTTAATTATGCCTCATTTTGATTACTGCAGTCCCGTCTGGGACTGTTTGAGTGGTTACTTGAGTGATAAGCTCCAAAAATTACAGAATCGCGCAGCCAGAGTTATTACTAAATCACCCTTTGATGCGAGCTCAAACCACCTTCTTTCCACCCTCAGCTGGGAGAGGCTATCTCTTCGCCGAAAGAAACAAAAGCCTTAATGATGTATAAAACCATGAATGACCTTGCTCCGGATTATCTACAAAGTCTTTTCTCTCAGCGTCACTCTGCTTACAACTTAAGAAACTCTGAGGAAGGCTGACCCTGTCCAAACCAAGCACCAATTATTTGAAACGAAGCTTCTCTTACAGCGGGGCCATGCTATGGAATAACTTGCCCAAAAACTCAAAAAATGCTGCATCCGTTGAGCATTTTAAGCGAAATATCAAGAAGGTAGCTGATATATCGGATTCCAACACGGCAATCATGTAAAGCAGTTGTAATTAGTTTTAGTTTTTAACTTAAGCCTAACTGATGATTTTCCGTGTTTAAATAAAGATTT
>NC_090889.1:422829-430385 GCF_036669925.1 Montipora capricornis | reverse complement strand
GCTTAAAACAATAGGTTACCAATGTATAGAGTGCCATATTTGAAGGGGGTTTCAAAGCAGAATTTGAAATCTCAAACGGCGCGGATAGTTATTTTTTACGTTCAACTGACAAGATAAGTACCGACTGAATATGTTAAGAAAAACATCAAACTTTTATTTCTCGATGTTCACTTTTTTGAAGCGAGATACTCTTGCTTAAAAATCGCTTTCAACTCCTCATTGTAAACATAAATCCCCACTAAGAGTGTCAAATTTTCACAATTTCAAACGCTAAGGGATAGTTCTAAAACGTCCTCAAAAGTCATCTTTTTTTGCTAGAATTGTAGATATGTCATTCCTCTTCAAACTCCTGGGTGTCAAAATATTAGGTAGACCTTAGGGAAATAAGGAAGGGGACTTTTGTCAGTGCCTTTCGTGCAAATTATGGCCCTTCCTCGCTAATTGTTGGCTGCTCAACTTGGGTTGCATTCAAATTTGCCGCTTCGGTGCTCATTCTGCCCGGTGAATTACTTTCAGGATAAGATCCAAAAAATTACATACACTGACAGTGTTTGTCTCTTCCCATAAACGTGATCTCAAGACTTATGACTCTATTTTTATAATGTTATCTTTTTTTTTCTTTTGTAGCCATAATTTCCATTCAGATGATCAATGCTGATAACGGTAAGTGCTTCCTGAAGACAACCCTCCACAAGCACTGTTGACAACCTGTTGTTATATAAGCTCTATAATGCACGCATTTTTATTGGTTCTCACCTATAATGTATTAGAGCACATAATCATACTGGACTTCTTCATCACAAACTTTTAATATTACATAATTGAAAAAACAAAAAGGTTCCATTTTTGCCGCGCGTCGATCTGTTCAGTGATAGATCACAAAATACACCAAATGTGGCAAGAAAATCAGTGGCACACTCGACTATCGCCTCTTGCGCCACTTCTTTTGTTGTTATCATATTTTGACGTCATCTGTGATCTATTAATCAACAGAAGGAGAGCAAGATGAAATCTATGTGCTTAATAGACCAGCATAGACCGGCTTTTAATCCTTTTAAGTATGTGTTTTCCTTTTAATAAAGAAATACATTTTGTGCATTTTATCGAATCATCCATAAAGTAGGGTCGAATATCAGTATTCTATAATGGAGGATTTATTAATAATAAAAAGCTTATCTGGGAAAAAGATGATAACACTGAATTTGAGGATGTGTATGTTGTCGGTCAAATTCGGGCTCAGGTTGAATCCGTTTTTACCTAGGCTAAATTGGTGATCCTCATTTTACTTAGGTTGAATATGCATTCTACCTAGTTTAAAGCAGCTATCAACCCCCTGAAAAGTATTGAAAACACCCATACTTTCCCTCAAGCTCTGTCTTACGCATCTCAACACATCTCCATAATGAACGAAGTGAATCACATATTGAACTGAGGATATGAAATAAAGTGAAGCTATGATCCTCGCAGTTTTAACAATTGCGTACAGAAGCCTAAAGAAATCAGGACTTCAACGGGGTTTGAACCCCTTAATCTCGCTATGCCGATGCGACACTCGAACCAACTCAGCAATGAAGCCACTGATGTTGGGAGCTGGTCATTTGTGGGTTCAAATGTTCCCGTGATGAATGAATCAACGAACGAAATGTTATGTGAAATGGGCCTTATTCGCGCGGCGGCCATACTGACCATAGACAATTGATTTCGTACCCCGAGCGTCGAGTTAAATTGGTTGGGAACGAGATTCGGTGCGCGAAAACAAATGTTCTCAATCCCTCGGGACTCAACAAGGCCGAAGCTATGATCCTCGCAGTTATGAACAACGTGATTCATTTCATATATCATTTTGTTCGTTGATTCATTCACTACGGGAACATTTGAACATCTCGTAGACTTAACACCTTCCTTATAATAATCTCTCTTATGTTTGCCAAGCTCTATTATGCCGTATGCCGGGGTCATCCTGTTCTCGAGCGATCTTTGTCAGTATCTTGTGGTTCGAATACCTGATAAACTTAGGACAATTCTTATACAGAGAAACGAAAGGATTTGGATTCCTCTAATTGAGGAGACAAAGTTTTTTTTTTCCAAAAGGCAATATAAGATTGGTTGATGGCGGTGCTTCCAATCAGGGGCGAATAGAACTCTACTCCAATAACACGTGGTGGAAACTCTGTTCTTATCGATTTTATGGCCAAGCGTTCCAGACAGTTTGTCGTCAACTCAATCTGGACGTACCGTCAAGATATTTCTATGAATCTGAGTTTGGAGCTGGCAATTTGACATACATCAGCACCGACTTCATCTGCGATAGTGTTGAAAGCTCCCTTTTCAATTGCCGACAAGAACTATGGCATGGATATTGCAGTGCTGATTACTCAGTAGGAGTTGTTTGCGGGGAAATGGTTTATGCAGGTAAATTTGGAAGAACAAAAGTTATCAGATAAAATTCAGTTTTAACATCTGTTGCTCGCACTTATGACATATCTGAAGCAAAACCTTTCATTTTTCACAGACAATGTTCTGGTAAAATATGATTAGAACGTTAGGGGAGACACGGTGGGGCAGTGGTCAGTAGGTAGGAGTGACTCCATACCCCGCAGTTGAAAAAAGAATAAGCTCTGGCCATCTGTTCCCCAGCGAATCGAGTGCGACTTACCTAGTGTTAGTTTGTGATTTCAGCTTCTCTTTAAAAATGAAGCACTTGGAAGCGTTAAGATCACTTACGAAGCTTCCGCCTCCTTCTCATGTACTTAATAGATCAAGTGAGAGATTTGGCATTAGGCATAGGCAAACGGGAGCCTGCTGCTTGTAACGAAAGTATCAAAATTAGCTTAATATTCTAACTTGTTTTTTAACTGACGTCTGCCGTTCGTCGTAAGCACAATGCTAGATCATTCTAACATTTCCACGTTGATGAGAGACATATTTTTGACTTTTAAACCAGCTGAGCCCTGAAGCAGAGATCGAAACTTTATGGGAATAACACGAATTCCGTGATTCCTCCATTCCTTTGAGGAAAATAAGACGTCTTGTGCCCGCTACACAATGTTGCTCCTAAGAGATTTAGACAAGCATAAAATATAAAAATTGAGGTTAATGGGTAAGATCCGAAAATCTAATGTCAGATACATTTCTCGGTCCTACTGCTCTGGCCCAGTGCACCGATTCCAGGCGACTCTGCACTGCAAAGTTGCGGTATTTTAAAATCTCTGTATTTAGCATCATACTGAAATCACCTAACTAACATAGATAAAAGAGACAACGTAAGCCACAGGCTCCCTGCTACGTTGCGCGGAAATGTACTAAAATGTAATTTATAGAAGAAGAGTCTACATTTCTGTTTGCAAATAGTGCCTGTTGTTTTGTGAAGTTCTCGCTTTCTATCGAGAGGTAATCGGTGGAATAAAAGGAAAAGGACAAATAAAAGGTGAAAATAATTTTTACGTGGCTTTCACGTTAACTAATTGTCGCAATTTAGGTGGTCGGGAAGAAAAATGTCTTTAGTTAATTAACTTGTTTTGTTCGTCCATCAGCATGAGAAAAACACTAGCTGTAGCCTTGTTACATATGTCTCTGTATTTTTCCTCCCCTGTTTTCAGCATGTGGTGGTCACAAAACAGATATATCGGGTCATTTGGAGTTCACCAGAGGCCCCAAGCCACAAGAAATTCAATGTGAATGGACAATAGGCAGTCAGTTGGCAGATCACATTCTTTTTAATTTTCCATATTATGAAGCTGAGTATTTCTGTGGGTAAGGAATATCTTGCTTCGTTTTGAGATTTCCCCTTTTCTAATGCATTGATTCACTGATTGATTGATTGATTGATTGATTGATTGGTTGATTGATTGATTGATTGATTGATTGATTGATTGATTGATTAATTGATTGATTGATTGATTGATTGATTGATTGATTGAGCGAGCCTTCTGGAATGTGAAGAATCACTGTTACTTGGACGTTTGTCCACTCTACTAGGAAAGACATGACCATAAATATCAAGGAAAAAGAAATCTTCTAAATTTTTTTCCCTAAAAGGTAGTAAACGATGAAAAGGGGCAATTTCAGTCATCAAAAGCAGGAACACTGCTTTGTTGTTGTCTCAGTTGTAATGTAACTGTTTGAAATTCTTCGGTTGTAAGCTTAAAAAATGTTTTTGCTTTAGCTGAAATTTTCTTCCCTTATCGTTTTCTTCAAATTTATTTCCCTTTACAAATACGGTGCTTATGTATTTGCACTAGTCTATTGCGCTGTCAATAATAGTGAATGCGATGCTTAACCCTGATTCTTATCTGCGGATAATGGGCAGAAATCCTTCCAGGAATTCCTTAATTAGCCCCTCCCTCTCTTCCGCTTGGTAACGTGACCTTCCTTTTTCCCGTCTTCCCTCATTTTTCGCTTCGTTCATCCGTATGGGTCTCTGCCATTCCTCCCCCCCCCCCCCCCCTTTCACCCTGGAGTCTTTGTTTCCCTCCCGCGGCCCTCCGCCGCACCCTCCTAAATAAAGAGTTCCAAACAAGAGTTGGTCTGTGCGGTCACTGTCTTTGAATCTTTGGGGACAGGGCGGGGGGTAATCATATATTTTTTATATGAAATGGTGTGTTTCTGTTTCACTGTCCAGAAATTAGCTGCAGCACAAACACAGTTACTTGATGCAGCAATTTTAACAAAAATAGTACACCTGACTTCTTTTTCTGCGTTTAGATACCCTGAAATAAGAGTCTGGACACATTATGGCAAAAATGTTATGTATAGTCACAGCTGTATGCAAATAGAAAATGGTGCAATTTTTAAGGAAATCCCCTCATCAAACATTAGCCTTATGGTCAAGATTTGGGAAGACTTCGGTTCGCCTCCTTTCCTGGCTTCGTATGTGGCTGTTAATGGAGGAGTCCAAGCCGGTAAGTCCTCTCACTATAAATGTGTAACCTACTCTAGTAAACAAGCCTCTCGAGGGAAACTGACAGGGATGATCTTGTTCTCTCTAATGGGTATAAAATGGATTTGGGTGATAAAGAGAGACAAAAACCGCAGAAAAAGTCTGTATTTGTCTCAGCTTTTTTACACCTCAGTTAATTTAACGTTTTGACTTCTTTACACTAACAACTCCAAGATTGCTCTCACTGATTTGGTTACATTTTCATTTTCAGGTTCGCTGCTGATCGGTTGGAGCCCAAATATTTCAAACGTAACAGAGAGTAGTTTTGATGTCCAATGGCCACCATTAACAAATGCAACAAATCAGCCAGTTGCAGCGTACATCGTTTTCGTGAATTGGACTTCAGTGTATAGGTACTGGGATAATCAAATTACCGGAAGAATTCTGCCTTCAAACGCAACCGCGGCGACAATTCGTCGATTGCCTTCCTTTCAAGATTTTCAAGTTGTTGTTATTGCTGTGGATGACTTGGGAAAGCCTTTCAACAGCTCCGCCGTTTTCGTGAGGACTCTTGAAGGAGGTAAATATGCTGCGTTTCATTATAAAATGAAAAAAAAATCAAGGTAATTACCTTTTTTTTTAGACGACATGATTATTCAAAAGCGGTTCTAATCGAGATCAAAGTTCCGGGTTCATTCCTTCGTCGCAGCCAATCTGCAGGGCCAAGGCTAATGTGAGTGGATGATTGCCTTTTTGGGAGTTAAATTATGAGGAGAGGTCGAGTGGTTAGGGCGTTGGATTTGCATGCTGCTGCCCCAGGTTCAAATCCCGTTCTAACCTCTGGCTTGGATTTGTTTCCGGTTGTCTCTGATTGAACTCTACTATGCTTTGTAAATAGCCAACTGGTTGCCTCCTTCCAGTTGGCGTTCTTAATCATGTTTCTATCAAATTATTAAAAGTGGGGTGCCTATAAACTAGCTTGATAGCTAATTGCACCTCCACTATAAAAAAAGCATTTACAGTTTTTATATTTATTTACATTCCGCAAGCTTCCGCAGCAACTGCTTGCTTGCCAGTGGGTGGGTTCGGTAGTTGTTTCAATACAACTCCTTTTTGTTGTCAAGTAACATGTTTTGACTGTAAGCGGGAATGAACATTGCAGTAGAGAGCAATTTAAGCAACAGCAAAGATTGCCGGAAAAAAACTCCTGAATGGGACTGAATGAGATGAATGAATGATAATAAAATATATGGAAGTTTTATTGTTGACCTGAGGATTATGGCAACGCTAATCGAGAGGGATAATCTTGGATCAGAAATGGATAGCTACCAGATGGCTGCCGGGATAGCTTAAATGGTGGAGCAGTGCAGCCCGATCATTTTGTCATGGGTTCGAGTCCCGTTGAAACCAGGACTTTTGCAGACTAACTTAAGTTGTTCTCTCAACTTTGATGATTATTCTAGCCTGCATAGCTGGGCAGGATATTTTCATTGCAGGATTATTTTAACACACGGGAGTAAATCAATCGTTACTTCGTTGTGTTTTGCCCGCGAGCGAAAATCCCGCCTGACACATTTGTTGCAATTTTTGAATGGCGCCCACTTTTTGTCACCTTGGATAATCAACCAATTAGAGAGAGGATTGTATTGTGACCCTTGTGAGCACAAGAAAAAAAGTCGCGAACGATAATAAAAGGACTTGCGCCGAGTAATTCGGTAGACTTGATAGAACATGGAGATATTAGGAAAACACACCAAAAAAAAAGAAAGATGAAGGAAGACAGCTTGAGCGACTATTCTAGGATGTGTGGCTGCAATCGGAATTTTTGACGACTAAAAAAATTATATTTCTCTGCTGTAAATTTCTTTAATTAAGCCGTCCAGTTCGGAACGGAATCTGGACACGCTAGCGAAACCCTTTTTTTGCGTATTGGTTTCAACGTTCAAAAGCCAGCATCGCTATCCGAACGATCATGTAAGAGCTGCGAAAGACAAATATGCAATGCAATGGAATTTTACGAGTTCATTTCGGCGAAGCTACTAGGAAAGAGAACCGTGGTAATCACGCAACCACGGCATTGTCTCGCGATCAAAGTCCCCATTCAAAGGAACTGTTGGAAAGGAAAGGAACTTTATTTAAGGACGGTGCCTACTATTGTTATTGTGCATACGTTCTGTGCATCTCGAGATACTTGATCGGGTTTCCTATCGGCGTTGCTATAAAAGTTTATGTTAAAAATTAACGACGTTTCGACCGTTCAACGAATATTTCCAAGTTGAAATATAAAATTTTAACATGTGCTTATATAATCAATTGCAAAAATGCTAATGAGGTAGGTATTGACCAAAAACTAAAATATTTACATGAAATCAATACGAACTGTTAGGAACTTGGGAGTGTGGTTTGATTCCGCATTGTCAATGAACTCACATATCAACAAGACTTGTTCATTAGCATTCTACTACTTGTATAATATTGGGAAAATTAGAAATTAATTGTCTATAGAATCTACTGAAAAGCTGATCTACCAAATACATAAAATCAAAAGGGTCCAAAACGCTGCAGCTAGATTAATATATAACGAATCTAAGCACTGTAGAATTATTGTATAATTTGCCCTGGCTGCCTGTTATATTCCGCATAGAATTTAAAATTTTACTTTTAGTATATAAGGCTA
>NC_090889.1:405329-417829 GCF_036669925.1 Montipora capricornis | reverse complement strand
TTCAAACACTTTGACCAATTTCTCAAGGGACGTCAGTCAAATTCCTTTTCATGTCGCCCATGTCTTTGATATTGTTGACGATGTTGTGTGGGCTTGGGGAAAATGCTCACGGGTCTTTTAGATGAACATGCTCCTGTTAAGAAAAAGCTGAGCAAGCGTGAACGTGTTCCCCCTTTTATGACCACTGAACTGCTTCATGCTATTCGTTGTCGACGCAAATTAAGACAAACATACTATGCAACAAAAGATCCCGTAGTACAAGGAACAACGAAACAAGACCTCATCGTTGAGAAGGAAATTGATTTGCAAATGCATAAGAAGTAAATATGACGATGCGAAAGGCGATCCTAGGGCTTTTTGGACCGTAATTAAGCCTTTTTCACACAGCAAAAAGAACAGTGGTGATAATACCATAACTATTAAAGAAGGTAATGAAGTTATTACTGACAGTAACGTTATAGATTTGATGTTCAACGACCATTTTTCTAAAATTCAAAACGACAGTGCTGATTATCCAATGATGGGCACTCACTATTGTTCCAACAGTCATCCAAGATTTTATACGAAATAATTGTCCTAATATCAAGAGCTTTAACTTTCAGCTAATCAGACCCGCAGAAGTACAACAGGTTCTAGGCAAACTTGCACCAAATATGGCTACTGGTCATGCTCAAAGGAGTTAGCTCTACATCTTGCTAACTTACTCAACATTTCTATTGTATCTGAACGTTTCCCGAGTGACTGGAAGCTAGCTACTAACATATGTAACTATAGACCGGTATCTATATTGATTAATATAGAAAAGATCTTTGAAAAATGTCTCAACCGTCAACAAGTGGAGCACTTTGTAACAATCGTATCACCGTATCTCTCAGCCTATCGCAGAGACTATAGCTGTGAGGCAGTGCTTCTCTATCTTTTCGAAATATGGAGGCAAGACTTGGACAAAGGAAAGACTGTTGGTTCAGTGATGTTGGATTTAGGTAAAGCCTAAATTCCTCCCAACCTGTTGTTGGATAAGCTGAGGGCGTATGGTCTGTCTACCCAAAGCCTAAACTCAATTAAAGATTATCTCAGTGGTCGGAGATAGCGTGTTAAAGTGGCCAATGCCAAGACTGACACTGTCAAGATATACAGAGGAGTTCCACAGGGGTCTGTTTTAGGCCCCTTGTTCTTCAATATCTTTTTGAACGACTTATTCTACTTCGTTACAGAGGCTTAACTCTCGAATTATGCTGATGACAATCAATTAACTTCGAGTGATATAGCTCCAAGCGAGGTTCTCATCCGGGATTTAGGAGTCACCTCTAAATGGTTTCGTGATTGTGGTCTGACCCTGAACTTGGACAAATGCAAACTCCTAGTTTTGCCCAAACGAAAAAGTGATCAAGTAGAACTGGACATTGATGGTTCATTAAGTTAAAGTGACCGATAATGTTGAACTCTTAGGGGTTGTAATTGACAGTAAGTTAAACTTTAAGAGTCATATATCTAAGTTAATCAAGAAAGTAGGCAAACAAATTGATGTGCGTAATCAATTCAAACACATTCTTTCGTTTTCGTCAAAGATACGCATATATAGGGCATTTATCATGCCACACTTTACTTATTGTAGTTCCAGTTGGAATAGCTGTCTCAAAGAAGATAGTGACCGTCTAGAGAGATTACACGAGAGGGCCCTTAGATACGTGTTTAATGACTTTTCTAATGGATATGATAGTCTGTGTTATAAGATAGGTTACTCATCAAGTTGTAGACGGAAGCAAGATATGCTTTTAATAATTTTTAAAGCCCTCAATAACAATGTGCCTCAGTACATTCAATCGTTATTTAAAGTAAGAGAAAATAAGAAAAATCTTAGGGGCAAAACAAACTTGTTTTACCTGAGGCTAAGACCACAACTTACGGCCTTAAATCGACTTCTTACATTGCTGCTAAGGCGTGGAATGCGTTACCCTTTCAGGAATGAGATACGAAAACTAAGTAACTTGTAATTTCATACCATTATTTATATTTAGACTTATATTTATACTTAAAACACTATAATTTATATTTATGCCTTTTTTTCCTATTCATCTTAATATATTTTTTTTTCTCGGTGTATTAGCATTTTTTTTATTGCTAGAGGTCTAACTAGCCTCATTTTCATCCGAGTTTAAATAAAGTCAGCATCATCATCATCATCCTTTTGTGACGTTTGTAGTGCTGGCTGTCGATCAAATTGTTGGGCACGATGATGGCCCGCTTTTGACCACAAGAACAGGATAGCCACGGTTTTCGAAAAACTGGCACATCTCCTCTGATTTGCTGGAAAAATCGGAGTCATCACTACATGGACGTCGAAGTCTAAGAAATTGAGAATAAGGAATGAAGTTCGCGAGACAGGTAGACGACTAGGCGACCGATTTCGCGAACACTTTCGCGATGTTGAGAAGAATGACAAGGATGCATCTAAGCCAGTCGCTCGTCTTTTTTATCTCCCTAACCACTCCAAACAACGCATGGCCATCTGCGGCCTTTCCCCACATCAAGGTGTGACAGAAAGCCGCAAGAATCTTAATCAAAAATTCATCTTCCAAATAGGCACCCTTAATCCCCACGGAATTGATGAACGCTTTTCATTTAACCAATGCATTCCTATTGTTCACGTTGCTATGTTACCACCAATAGCGTAGCTCCTACTCCTCTATAAAAACTGCACACGGCCCATAATTCCTCGATTCGCTTTGACGAAGGGCTAACGCTCGAAACGTCAGCTTTTAGAATCCCTGTACGGTGTTCAATTTACATTATCAACGCCGTTGATAAAACCAAAGTTTCGGCTAAGATAGTCGAGTTGGTGTCTTACCGCATTTGCTGATTTCTGGTCTGGTCTGATAGGAGCATCATGTTCATCGGATTCTTGTTGTTTGGTACATATCCCCGGTGACTCTCATTTCAATAAAATGTCTGATTGTATTCTCTACGAGAGTTTCAGGATAATGTAGGCGAGAAAAAACAGTTCTTAGGGGTTCACACTCTTGATGGAAAAACTGCCAATTTGAGGAAAGTTTAAACGCACCCTTCAACATTTTGTTCAGCAGAGAATGTTTATGCCTCACGTCAACATGGCTTTGGTAATGCAGTAAAAGTTCAGTGTCAGTTCGTTTCACGTAGACCTTCGTGTCTAATCTGGGGCTATTTCTGATAATCACCATTCCAAGAAAGGGACGTTTGCCGTTGTTTTCAAGTTCCATTGTGAAATTGAGTAAGGGGTGGATTTCATTCAGTGTTAGCAAGAATTCAGGGGCAGGTGAAACATCGGGCATTCTGCTGAGGGTGTCCTCGGCATAGCTTTTATAGAAAGCTGGCGTCTTGTTTTGGTTTTCCAATTTCTCTTCAATGTGGCACATAAATGCATTTGCCATTAGTGGTCTGAGGGGAGAGCACATGACAAACCCGTCCACTTGCTCGGACAAATTTCCTTCGAATTGGAAAAGTTGGTTTTTCGTACGAACCTCTAACAGCTCTATAAGGCCAGTTCTAGTGATGTTAAGGTCATGTTCCTTGTTGAACCACTACGTGAAAGGAACTGATACTGGACTCTTATTGCTTTACCAAAGCCAGTTTGACGTAAGGTATAACATTCTCTGCTGAAGACAATGTTGAACCGTGCGTGTGAACTTTCCCCAAATTGGCAGTTTTTCCTTCAAGAATGTGAACCTCTAAAAACCGTTTTTGCTCGCCTGCATTATCCTGAAACTCTCGTAGAGAATACCATCAGACATTTTATTGAAATGAAATCACCGGGAATATATTTAACAAACAACAAATATCCAATGAACATGATGCTCCTATCAGAATTGTCTTACCGTTCAAAGACCAGAAATCAGCAAATACGTAAGACACCAACTCGGCTATCCTAGCTGAAAGATTGATACCGTAGTCCAGCCCGTTTACACAAGTCGGAAGATCAAAGGACAATTCAAACCGAAAGAACACAAACCTCCAATTATTAATCAACAAAACGTTGTTTATTACTATAAGTGTGGTCTGTGTGATGCAGACTACGTTTTCACGAGTCGACAACTACATCAACGTGTGGAGGAGCATAAGCGAGCAACAATCGGGCAATCACGTACAGGACGAGCACAGAAAGGATCCGGAGACCATAAATAAATAAAGTATTATTATGAAAGAAGTTTCAAGATTTTGAAGAAGTTTCAGAGTAAACTAGACTGTGTGACATTTGAAATGCTTTTTATTCGTGAACTCAAACCGAAACTGAACAAACAGAGTGATTCGATCCGTGCAAAAGTATTTACCAAATGAATTCACTTTTATTGTCTCTTTCGCTCTTTTATCGTATTGATTATTGGTCAATACCTACTTTATTAGCATTTTTACAATTGGTTATAAAAGCACATGTTAAAATTATATTTCAACTTGAAAATGACCGTTCGAAACGTACGCGTCGTTTTTAAACGTTAATAATTATTATTATTTATTATCTATTTTAATCTATACCTGCTTACAGAAGTACTGTTATAGGGTATGTAGAGAGATGGGATACACTCTTTAGTGTCTCCCTTAGATGTCTTATCCTATCCTTACGGCAGCCTTTTTGTGATTGGGCATATGGAGTAATTGTAATTGTCTTAGTCTATATTTTACTTCATATATTCTAAATAGTTTTACATAGCAGGTCCACATCAGCTGATAGCTGCCGATGCAACTATTACTTTGTAATTTTTGTAATTTTAACCTGCTTTATCAAATAAAGAATTGATTGATTGAAACTTCTATAGTAAAATCCGTTTCTAAAAATTTGTCGATTCGTATCGGTAATGCTCACTAATACAGGGATATTTTTGCGCGGTTTAAAACTATCCGGAGAAAGTAGATCTAAGTAAGTACTCTTGATATCCAAAAGAAAATTGGGATAACCATGCATTTTTGAGAGATAGTTAGGCTTCAATTTGAGAAAGAACGCCATATATTGCTTTGTACTTTAAAGCTGTTTACAAATATTATTCATGAATTACCTTTGAAAAATGCGTGGTTACCCCCAACAACACTTGGTAAGAGCTACATTTCCTGCATAATAATAAACCGGGGCAAACATATCTTTGAATTAATAGGCACCGTCCTTAAGTGTCTACTCGTTCTAGCGCTGGAGCACCAATAGACCTTTTTACCGATACGGCCGCCATTTTGATTTCTATTGTTTCGAACAGCCATTATGGGATGCCCAGGGGGCAAATACATATTAATTTGCCCCCTGGGCATCCCATAATGTCTTTCGAAACAATAGAAATCAAAATGACCGCCCTATCGGTAAAAAGGTCTATTGGGGACTGTTACGAGTTCGAATGTTTTGAGGAAAGGTAGCTTGCAAACTAAACTGAACGCAGGGTTGTCGGAACAACAACAAGAAGATTTATTCCAAAGTGAACGTAGTTTCCACGAAGTAAAACTCTGAACAACACGTACTCAATAAACTTACACGGCCTCCGCCAACTTGAGTAAACACAGCTTCTGTCACACTTGACTAAACACGACTAACGCTAACTCTCTTCGCTTGTGAAAAACTAGTTAAAAAAACACTCCGCTTGGACTCGTCTACTTATATACTCTGACAATAAACTTCTAGAACTTTCTAAATTAGTAATCAATCTAATTATAGAAAGATTACAAAACACACCAATTTAGAAACGCTTACGCACGAACCTAAAAATAAACAAACTACGAACTCTCGCGAAGCCTCTAGAAAGTAACGCTAGTCACGCAATGCTATTTTTCGTAACAGGGACACTGTAAACTGGAGTTGACAATTAAAGAAATCAACTCAAATGTTGGTTTTTGAGGAGAGGGGAAAACTGAAGAACCCGGAGAAAAACCTCTCGGTGCAGAGTAGAAAACCAGCAGACTCAGCCCACATATAATGCCGAGTGTGGGAATCGAACCCGGACCACATTGGTGGAAGGCGAGTGTTCTCGCCACTGCGCCATACCTGCACCCCCACGAAAACACTGCTGTGCGAAAAAAGGTGGCTTTTCTTAAGAATCAAGAGCCTTTTAACTAGAAAGTTAAAGTTTATGTACGATGAAACCACAGTGTACGTCAACAATCTTGAACCTGTTTCGGAGAAACTGGATAATTGGGGCAAATTTGATATTTCAACATCCCAAACTTGGGTGGGCCACTGCGTTGGAAAGTAAGCGAGGTTTGTGAGGTTCCAAGAATATTGCTAGGATACCAAAAAATTCAACGCTTTCGCGATGTTTTCCTTGATTCTACAAAAAACAAACGATTTTTCTTCTGGGACATATGAAATATATTTGATCAAGAGAGGATGACCTCATCCTCGCTTGATTCAAGAGAAGTTGATTTGATTGACAGGTTATCTTCTCTTGGCCTTCCGAATTTCCCGTCCGCTGGTGGAAGGACTATTCAAATATCCAGGAATTGTAGCAGGCGGGATTTCAAAACTACTCTTCTCCATGCCAGTCGCGGCCCACTAGCGGCCAAAACCATCCCATCGTATCCCGTGAATGTTTAAATAATCCTTCGATAAAATATCCCGTCGGCTACGCAGGCTATGATTATTCTTACTTCGAGTTGTCATAATGTATTTCACTGTCACACGGCTCCTTAACCTTGGTGCAAAACTGCAACTACTACCATAAAACGAAATGATAGATACCCAGTTTAAAAAGAAATGTCGCGGTCACCCCTCACCAGGGCCTAAAATAGTTGGGAAAAGTTTCGGTCTGGGATTCTTAATTCTACGGCTCTTTGGTGGATCTATATTCACTAAACTAAAAATTACCACGCCTCCAAATAATAATATTTTCACAAAGATTGCTGCAATATTTAACCCCCTTGAAAATTTTTGTACTTTGCCTATTACTTCCCTCATAGTTCCTAGCGAGGCCCCTTGGATTGAGAAATACAACTTATCATCGAATGGAAGTGTTCAACTCTATTGGCAACCGATTTCAGAGAATCGCAAAAACGGTATCATTGTGGGCTACAGTATCTTTTATGAAACACTTTGCAAAACTTCTTCTTGGCACTCTGGAGTGATTAATGTCAGCGCTCCACGTAAAAATTACACACTGAACGAACTACTTCCAGGATTTGGATACCGGATTAGAATCGCTGCATTCACTTCAAAAGGAATGGGCCCGCAAAGCTATCATGAAAACGTTTGGACAAGTAAGTAAAACTGTTTATTCAGACTGACTCGTATTGAAAGGGGGGCGGGGATGCTCGTTTTGTCGCGCCGTGAGGGTTGTAAATTTCAGATTTTGGTATAATTTAGGGTGTTCTAAGCAAAACCCCTTCATATATAGCCGTGAAGATCTCGTTTAGGATTACTCGCGAGGAAATAAAAAATATATACCTAATACGTTTTAAATATGGTGTCCTTTTGGAGAAAAGCCTGGGCCACGCCCAGATTGGACTCCTTTTGGGATTTAATTCAAAATTTCCGACGACATCCTGCCCCTTAATTTATATGCAGGTTTTCAGGGGAGGACTGTGATTGCTCGGGTGTGCAAGGTAGTGAAAATAGTAAACAAAGTCAGAGCGAAGGGCTGACCCTTGAAACGTCACCTTTTGAATTTCTTTACGGTGCGGGTCAATGTACTCCAACAACCCAGTCAATAAACACATTTACGTGTTTCACCTCCCCAATGACGCAGCACTACCCTTTCTTCAAAATCTTAACCCCTTTATTTATCTTGTTTCGAAACTAATTTCTTCATCAGGGTTAATTAATCCAAGGCTACCGCAAGAGTCATAAACACTAAACAGGACCTCCCAAAAGTTTCATTTGCTGAATATTACTGTCGTTTTTTTCTTTTTTTTTTTTCATGATTGACTTCCTAGAATTCTGGGAGTTTTGAAATGTGTTCTTATGTAAACGGTTCCTTGTGTTACAGAAAAATCGGCCATTGACCTGCAGTGTGTACATCGTTAAGGGTGTTTATTTTATGGCTTGTGTTTGTAGCCGATATAACACGCGCTCTGATTGGCTAATTGTGACTGAATTGTAGGGCATTATTCTCCCGTAATGCCCACGGGCATTTAAAAAGGGTAATTAAAAAGCAATATAATAAACTACTTACTAACTGAGCTAGCTCGAACCGTACTGGGGAATATTGGCCCTCGGTCGTTCTTGTACGGACCTCGCTGTGCTCGGTCCGTATTGCCACGAACTCGGGCCAATATTCCCCAGTACGGCCTTCGCGCTCGGTTAGTAAGAAGTTAGTATGAAAAAATAATAAGGAACGAAAATGAGTAAGGAAGGAAATTATCAGTAAAAAAATCAAATATTTTGCTTGCATTCAGGCTGTGCTGGACAGGGTATTTTGACGGAATATAATGGCACAATACTCACACCTGACTACCCCTGTCAATACGGGGGAAGACAGCGCTGCCAATGGCATATCAGACCAAATAGTTCAACCAGCGCAATCTGGATTCAATTTTCCAATTTTTATCTGCATTATGACTGGGGCTATCATCAGTGTTGGTGAGTAAATATCGAAAACTGTAGAGTGAGTTACCATCACACATAAGAATGGCAAAAACTCTTGACTGTTTTAAGATTTTATTAAACACGCTTTTTTAAGTTAGCTTTTTCTACATATACTATTAAGTCAGTAAATATGCATTCATTTTATGCTCATTGCATTTGATTGCATATTAACAACTTATTGTAATAGTTATACTTTTTCATCAGTGTAAGTGTTTACTCTCTTTTAGATCTACGTCTATGAGCTGCGCAGTTGATCATTTTGTCACGAAAACTGCGCAATTGTTATTATTATAGCAGTATAAAACGTATGAATGTTACTAAAATAAGCTCCATAGGGCGCACCGCGTGACCTATGTTGCTGAAAAGAATTTGCGAAAAAATCTAAATCCTAAGCCTTAAAATCCAAAAGTAAAAGAAATTACAAAATCAAAACTAATCTAAATAAACAGGTTCCCTCTTGCGAGCATTGTTTAAGGAGCTCGACAGTACCGCCTTTTGCATCCTCTTCAAAATGTCACGGTGTACGTGAACCGAACATCCTGTTCATTTGCACTTCAAGTTCCTTCGGCCAACCACCCAGTACGTCCATGATGACGTTAAGTTGTACGATCTTATAGTTTGGGTAACGCTTGATGAGTTCAAAGCGTAGGGGTCGGTACTTTTCCATCTTTTCAGCCTCTTTCTTCTCGCGGTTGTCAATCCACGGGCAACTCATTTCCACTAACAGTACTTTCTTTTCCTTGTGATCAATAATTCGCTCATCTACTCTATAGGCCCGCACCGTAGTATGCTCTGCATAGACTGGCACATCCCAGAAAGCCTGCATTTGGGTAGATTCATACTGTGGTTTTGGCTCAATGCGCGAAAACCAAGGTGAGACGGTCTCATATAGATCAAGGTCTCTAAGGATCTCGAAGAACAACACTTTCAGTGCCGCGTTATGTCTATTCATATACTTGGTCTGCGCTAAAGATGGACACCCGGCTAGCACGTGCGCAATGCATTCCGGGGCTTTCCCACACATCCTGCACATGATGTTATTCTGGTCTGATGTGCCCGTCATATAGGCCGAGTAGACTCGTGTTGGTAAGAGCTGTATAACTCCATTACTCCTGCAACCGTATGTGTAGGTGCACAACTCCACTCGCTTAGCCATGCAAAACAGTATCGTTTACTTAATTGATCATCGTTCCATCTACTACTTACAAGGCGACCCTGCCACTTCTGATCCTGTACTTCGTTTTCTAGCCCAGCAAATACAGCTTTCTTTAGTTGCGGCTTTACATGAACCCCAACCTGTAATCTTCTTCTCGGGGTTGCTTTGAGAACTGCACGATGACTCAGCAGGCTCCAGAGTCAAGGTTTTCCCCAACTCCTCTGCAAATTTATGTGCGTCTTTCACGAGAGAGGAAAATCCTTTCTTCTCTGCTTTCTCTTCAAATGCCCGAACTGTACTTATCACTGGATCTAGATTTTTGTAAAGCTTTATGGCTGCCTTGATTTTACTCAGCTTATATTCTTGCTCAACAGACTTCATGCCGCGCCCACCTACCACTCTTGGAAGGTAGAACAAAGCAGTGGAGCTGAGGGGGTGCCTACCGCCATTTTCACTGACTACCTTCCTCGTCTCTCTGTCACTCTCTCTCAGCTCAGTCAAAGGCCAGTGCTGCGTCCACATCAGGTAGGTTAAAACAGGCAAGGCGAACTGGTTCGTGGCCTTAACACGGTTCGCATCAGATAGAGGGCTTGTCCAGATCACTGAGAGCCTCTTTAAGTATACCTTTGCTGCAACTGCAAGTGCAAGTGCTAGCTTCTCGTCTTGCAAGGTCGATTCACCCACACCCAAGAACTTATAGTTGGAACCAGTTTAAGGCGATGCACTAGGGTGGACTCGTCCAGCTTGAGATCTGCAGCATTCTCAATTTGCTTTCCTTTCCTAATATGGATGACACTACATTTCTTGGGGTTCCAATGTAGCCTAATGTCTAGCATGGCATCGCTAGTAGCTCGTAACACTGTATTGAGCTTTGACTCGGAAGCTGCGAATACCTTGAGATCGTCCACGTATAAGTGGACGATCTCAAGAAGTGGGTAACTTTGGACTCCAGTGGTTTGGAGAGACGATATCTTTGAGTAGCTGCTAGGAACCAGGTGACCAGGTTTAGACACAACGTAAATAACCGAGGGCACAGGACGTCTCCCTGAGGAAGGCCTTTGACAAATCTGATGGACCGAGATCTTTCGCGCCCTTGCTTCGTGGATGTTGTGATCCTTGTGTTCCAGCTAGCACTCAAGTTCCTAATCGCTCTACAGATCCATGAGGGGAACCGATGAAGTGTCATGATCTCGGAGGAAAACTCTTCTGGTTTTGGGAGAAGACTTGTTTTGCCTTCAGCAAACCACTAAGGATATTCTTCATCGCGCTTCGAGATAGCCGCAAATGCGTCTGAAATCCTAGCATGAAGAGATGTCGCCTTTTTCCACCAGAAATTTACGATTCTGTCAGGTCCAGGTGCGCTAAAATTTCGCTTCCTGAGAATGACCTTGCTTACGTTTGAAGTCTCCAACTCCAAATCCTTCTCAGAGGGAGGGGGTAGGCGTCTGGCGATCGCTTCCTTAATGTCCCTCGACCATTCAGCATCCTTATTTCCAGTCCCTCTCGTCTTCCAAAGACTCCGCCAAAAACTGCTTGCTGCTCCAATATCCTCGAAACATTCTCCGTTACCATGGTGACCGTTGTTCTCCAATTCTCTGTACCTTGGGCGTTCATCTTTGTCGTCTTCGCGTCTTCGCATATCGCTGCGAACTTTGCAAACTTGTTTTATTATTATTATTGTTATTATCATTATTATTATTATTATTATTATTATTATTATTATTACACTTATTATATTTGGGGCTTTTTAATTGGCTAAAAGAAGTGTACACCACTTTTTCAAGCTTAGGATTTCGATTGGGTGATCACCCTGCAAACAAATGCACGTGCTGTGATTGGCCAGGGTGCGCAACTTCATTGTTTTTGGTGGTAAGACACTTGAACATTTAATTGTACATTAGTTCATCAACTCGTTTAGTAAATGGATAATTAATGAGACAAGTGCCTTGAAATGTATGAATATTTTATTATTTCTTTATTTCATAGGTCTAACGATTTCGTAAGTGTTTCAACAAAAGAAAGTAAGCATGGTACCTTGCTGTGTGGATACATGGGAGACTTTTCACTCCTTATTCCAGCTAGTCAAGTTTACATCAGGTTTTTTACAAGAGGGCAATACGGTGATGGATTCCAAGCGTGGTATTCTGGCCTAAATGACAAGCCAACAGGTAATTTGATGCGTAAATTAATTTTCATTCGAAGCTCCTCTCTGTGATTACCGCAAACCCTAGATCGATACATGCAATTGTGGTTTCTCTATATTCGATTGTAGTACTTTCGGGGAGTCTCTTATCCAAGAATGGGGAGGCATAATAGTTTAGTTTAACAGAGGACAGTTGTTGTGGTGGTGAAGAAAACGATATTAACACTTTTATTCAAGCTTGGTCGTTTCATTATGAATAGAGATTTTTCCTAACTTAACACCAATGACAATTTATGCCAACAGTCAGTGATTATGCACTGCACCATGTCATCCTATCACTCAACCAGTGTTGAGTTCATGCTGAAAAATTCAGCAACATCATCTACAATTACAATTATTAGCTGCTCTTTGCTTGCTGTCTCATAGTTCGCTTGGAAACGTCTCATTTCCATTAAGGACCAGCAGTAAAAAAAGAAGGTCAATGTTAATGCTGATTTTAACATTTTTCATTCCCTTTTACAGAGATAAATTTGTCGGAATGGCTTCTTTTTGTCAACACAACTGACACATCAGCAGACCTGTCTTGGTCAGTGTTTCCGCTTGGTATCTCCGTAGATCACTTCGCTGTGAAGTACACGGAAGTTAAGACAGGTGTTTCCGTTTATCTTCCACTG
>NC_090889.1:375774-397590 GCF_036669925.1 Montipora capricornis | reverse complement strand
AGTAATTTCTTAAAATTATCAATGCTTGGCGCTCTCCTACTTCAAGAGGCAAATTATTCCATAACTGAATTTCGAGCAGCTACCATAAAAGATTATCTCCTAATGTCTCTACGTTTTGAAAATTAACATACTTAAGTAAGATTCCATTCGAATTGGAACGTAACCTATATCTACCCTCATTTATATTAATAAGCTCTGTTGTATACCCTGGAGCAAAACCCTTAATAGCCTTATATACTAAAAGTAAAATTTTAAATTCTATGCGAATATAACAGGCAGCCAGGGCAAATTATACAATAATTCTACAGTGCTTAGATTCGTTATATATTAATCTAGCTGCAGCGTTTTGGACCCTTTTTGATTTTATGTATTTTGTAGATCAGCTTTTCAGTAGATTCTATAGACAATTATTTCTAATTTTCCCAATATTATACAAGTAGTAGAATGCTAATGAACAAGTCTTGTTGATATGTGAGTTCATTGACAATGCGGAATCAAACCACACTCCCAAGTTCCTAACAGTTCGTATTGATTTCATGTAATATTTAGTTTTTGGTCAATACCTACCTCATTAGCATTTTTTGCAATTGATTATATAAGCACATGTTAAAATTTTATATTTCAACTTGGAAATATTCGTTGAACGGTCGAAACGTCGTTAATTTTTAACATAAACTTTTATAGCAACGCCGATAGGAAACCCGATCAAGTATCTCGAGATGCACAGAACGTATGCACAATAACAATAGTAGGCACCGTCCTTAAATAAAGTTCCTTTCCTTCCAACAGTTCCTTTGAATGGGGACTTTGATCGCGAGACAATGCCGTGGTTGCGTGATTACCACGGTTCTCTTTCCTAGTAGCTTCGCCGAAAATGAACTCGTAAAATTCCATTGCATTGCATATTTGTCTTTCGCAGCTCTTACATGATCGTTCGGATAGCGATGCTGGCTTTTGAACGTTGAAACCAATACGCAAAAAAAGGTTTCGCTAGCGTGTCCAATTCCGTTCCGAACTGGACGGCTTAATTAAAGAAATTTACAGCAGAGAAATATAATTTTTTTAGTCGTCAAAATTCCGATTGCAGCCACACATCCTAGAATAGTCGCTCAAGCTGTCTTCCTTCATCTTTCTTTTTTTTTGGTGTTTTTCCTAATATCTCCATGTTCTATCAAGTCTACCGAATTACTCGGCGCAAGTCCTTTTATTATCGTTCGCGACTTTTTTTCTTGTGCTCACAAGGGTCACAATACATCCTCTCTCTAATTGGTTGATTATCCAAGGTGACAAAAAGTGGGCGCCATTCAAAAATTGCAACAAATGTGTCAGGCGGGATTTTCCCGCTCGCGGGCAAAACACAACGAAGTAACGATTGATTTACTCCCGTGTGTTAAAATAATCCTGCAATGAAAATATCCTGCCCAGCTATGCAGGCTAGAATAATCATCAAAGTTGAGAGAACAACTTAAGTTAGTCTGCAAAAGTCCTGGTTTCAACGGGACTCGAACCCATGACAAAATGATCGGGCTGCACTGCTCCACCATTTAAGCTATCCCGCAGCCATCTGGTAGCTATCCATTTCTGATCCAAGATTATCCCTCTCGATTAGCGTTGCCATAATCCTCAGGTCAACAATAAAACTTCCATATATTTTATTATCATTCATTCATCTCATTCAGTCCCATTCAGGAGTTTTTTTCCGGCAATCTTTGCTGTTGCTTAAATTGCTCTCTACTGCAATGTTCATTCCCGCTTACAGTCAAAACATGTTACTTGACAACAAAAAGGAGTTGTATTGAAACAACTACCGAACCCACCCACTGGCAAGCAAGCAGTTGCTGCGGAAGCTTGCGGAATGTAAATAAATATAAAAACTGTAAATGCTTTTTTTATAGTGGAGGTGCAATTAGCTATCAAGCTAGTTTATAGGCACCCCACTTTTAATAATTTGATAGAAACATGATTAAGAACGCCAACTGGAAGGAGGCAACCAGTTGGCTATTTACAAAGCATAGTAGAGTTCAATCAGAGACAACCGGAAACAAATCCAAGCCAGAGGTTAGAACGGGATTTGAACTGGGGGCAGCAGCATGCAAATCCAACGCCCTAACCACTCGACCTCTCCTCATAATTTAACTCCCAAAAAGGCAATCATCCACTCACATTAGCCTTGGCCCTGCAGATTGGCTGCGACGAAGGAATGAACCGGAACTTTGATCTCGATTAGAACCGCTTTTGAATAATCATGTCGTCTAAAAAAAAAGGTAATTACCTTGATTTTTTTTTCATTTTATAATGAAACGCAGCATATTTACCTCCTTCAAGAGTCCTCACGAAAACGGCGGAGCTGTTGAAAGGCTTTCCCAAGTCATCCACAGCAATAACAACAACTTGAAAATCTTGAAAGGAAGGCAATCGACGAATTGTCGCCGCGGTTGCGTTTGAAGGCAGAATTCTTCCGGTAATTTGATTATCCCAGTACCTATACACTGAAGTCCAATTCACGAAAACGATGTACGCTGCAACTGGCTGATTTGTTGCATTTGTTAATGGTGGCCATTGGACATCAAAACTACTCTCTGTTACGTTTGAAATATTTGGGCTCCAACCGATCAGCAGCAGCGAACCTGAAAATGAAAATGTAACCAAATCAGTGAGAGCAATCTTGGAGTTGTTAGTGTAAAGAAGTCAAAACGTTAAATTAACTGAGGTGTAAAAAAGCTGAGAGACAAATACAGACTTTTTCTGCGGTTTTTGTCTCTCTTTATCACCCAAATCCATTTTATACCCATTAGAGAGAACAAGATCATCCCTGTCAGTTTCCCTCGAGAGGCTTGTTTACTAGAGTAGGTTACACATTTATAGTGAGAGGACTTACCGGCTTGGACTCCTCCATTAACAGCCACATACGAAGCCAGGAAAGGAGGCGAACCGAAGTCTTCCCAAATCTTGACCATAAGGCTAATGTTTGATGAGGGGATTTCCTTAAAAATTGCACCATTTTCTATTTGCATACAGCTGTGACTATACATAACATTTTTGCCATAATGTGTCCAGACTCTTATTTCAGGGTATCTAAATAAAAAGAAGTCAGTCAGGTGTACTATTTTTGTTAAATTGCTGCATCAAGTAACTGTGTTTGTGCTGCAGCTAATTTCTGGACAGTGAAACAGAAACACACCATTTCATATAAAAAATATATGATTACCCCCCGCCCTGTCCCCAAAGATTCAAAGACAGTGACCGCACAGACCAACTCTTGTTTGGAACTCTTTATTTAGGAGGGTGCGGCGGAGGGCCGCGGGAGGGAAACAAAGACTCCAGGGTGAAAGGGGGGGGGGGGGGGGGGGAGGAATGGCAGAGACCCATACGGATGAACGAAGCGAAAAATGAGGGAAGACGGGAAAAAAGGAAGGTCACGTTACCAAGCGGAAGAGAGGGAGGGGCTAATTAAGGAATTCCTGGAAGGATTTCTGCCCATTATCCGCAGATAAGAATCAGGGTTAAGCATCGCATTCACTATTATTGACAGCGCAATAGACTAGTGCAAATACATAAGCACCGTATTTGTAAAGGGAAATAAATTTGAAGAAAACGATAAGGGAAGAAAATTTCAGCTAAAGCAAAAACATTTTTTAAGCTTACAACCGAAGAATTTCAAACAGTTACATTACAACTGAGACAACAACAAAGCAGTGTTCCTGCTTTTGATGACTGAAATTGCCCCTTTTCATCGTTTACTACCTTTTAGGGAAAAAAATTTAGAAGATTTCTTTTTCCTTGATATTTATGGTCATGTCTTTCCTAGTAGAGTGGACAAACGTCCAAGTAACAGTGATTCTTCACATTCCAGAAGGCTCGCTCAATCAATCAATCAATCAATCAATCAATCAATTAATCAATCAATCAATCAATCAATCAATCAATCAATCAATCAATCAACCAATCAATCAATCAATCAATCAATCAATCAGTGAATCAATGCATTAGAAAAGGGGAAATCTCAAAACGAAGCAAGATATTCCTTACCCACAGAAATACTCAGCTTCATAATATGGAAAATTAAAAAGAATGTGATCTGCCAACTGACTGCCTATTGTCCATTCACATTGAATTTCTTGTGGCTTGGGGCCTCTGGTGAACTCCAAATGACCCGATATATCTGTTTTGTGACCACCACATGCTGAAAACAGGGGAGGAAAAATACAGAGACATATGTAACAAGGCTACAGCTAGTGTTTTTCTCATGCTGATGGACGAACAAAACAAGTTAATTAACTAAAGACATTTTTCTTCCCGACCACCTAAATTGCGACAATTAGTTAACGTGAAAGCCACGTAAAAATTATTTTCACCTTTTATTTGTCCTTTTCCTTTTATTCCACCGATTACCTCTCGATAGAAAGCGAGAACTTCACAAAACAACAGGCACTATTTGCAAACAGAAATGTAGACTCTTCTTCTATAAATTACATTTTAGTACATTTCCGCGCAACGTAGCAGGGAGCCTGTGGCTTACGTTGTCTCTTTTATCTATGTTAGTTAGGTGATTTCAGTATGATGCTAAATACAGAGATTTTAAAATACCGCAACTTTGCAGTGCAGAGTCGCCTGGAATCGGTGCACTGGGCCAGAGCAGTAGGACCGAGAAATGTATCTGACATTAGATTTTCGGATCTTACCCATTAACCTCAATTTTTATATTTTATGCTTGTCTAAATCTCTTAGGAGCAACATTGTGTAGCGGGCACAAGACGTCTTATTTTCCTCAAAGGAATGGAGGAATCACGGAATTCGTGTTATTCCCATAAAGTTTCGATCTCTGCTTCAGGGCTCAGCTGGTTTAAAAGTCAAAAATATTCTCTCATCAACGTGGAAATGTTAGAATGATCTAGCATTGTGCTTACGACGAACGGCAGACGTCAGTTAAAAAACAAGTTAGAATATTAAGCTAATTTTGATACTTTCGTTACAAGCAGCAGGCTCCCGTTTGCCTATGCCTAATGCCAAATCTCTCACTTGATCTATTAAGTACATGAGAAGGAGGCGGAAGCTTCGTAAGTGATCTTAACGCTTCCAAGTGCTTCATTTTTAAAGAGAAGCTGAAATCACAAACTAACACTAGGTAAGTCGCACTCGATTCGCTGGGGAACAGATGGCCAGAGCTTATTCTTTTTTCAACTGCGGGGTATGGAGTCACTCCTACCTACTGACCACTGCCCCACCGTGTCTCCCCTAACGTTCTAATCATATTTTACCAGAACATTGTCTGTGAAAAATGAAAGGTTTTGCTTCAGATATGTCATAAGTGCGAGCAACAGATGTTAAAACTGAATTTTATCTGATAACTTTTGTTCTTCCAAATTTACCTGCATAAACCATTTCCCCGCAAACAACTCCTACTGAGTAATCAGCACTGCAATATCCATGCCATAGTTCTTGTCGGCAATTGAAAAGGGAGCTTTCAACACTATCGCAGATGAAGTCGGTGCTGATGTATGTCAAATTGCCAGCTCCAAACTCAGATTCATAGAAATATCTTGACGGTACGTCCAGATTGAGTTGACGACAAACTGTCTGGAACGCTTGGCCATAAAATCGATAAGAACAGAGTTTCCACCACGTGTTATTGGAGTAGAGTTCTATTCGCCCCTGATTGGAAGCACCGCCATCAACCAATCTTATATTGCCTTTTGGAAAAAAAAAACTTTGTCTCCTCAATTAGAGGAATCCAAATCCTTTCGTTTCTCTGTATAAGAATTGTCCTAAGTTTATCAGGTATTCGAACCACAAGATACTGACAAAGATCGCTCGAGAACAGGATGACCCCGGCATACGGCATAATAGAGCTTGGCAAACATAAGAGAGATTATTATAAGGAAGGTGTTAAGTCTACGAGATGTTCAAATGTTCCCGTAGTGAATGAATCAACGAACAAAATGATATATGAAATGAATCACGTTGTTCATAACTGCGAGGATCATAGCTTCGGCCTTGTTGAGTCCCGAGGGATTGAGAACATTTGTTTTCGCGCACCGAATCTCGTTCCCAACCAATTTAACTCGACGCTCGGGGTACGAAATCAATTGTCTATGGTCAGTATGGCCGCCGCGCGAATAAGGCCCATTTCACATAACATTTCGTTCGTTGATTCATTCATCACGGGAACATTTGAACCCACAAATGACCAGCTCCCAACATCAGTGGCTTCATTGCTGAGTTGGTTCGAGTGTCGCATCGGCATAGCGAGATTAAGGGGTTCAAACCCCGTTGAAGTCCTGATTTCTTTAGGCTTCTGTACGCAATTGTTAAAACTGCGAGGATCATAGCTTCACTTTATTTCATATCCTCAGTTCAATATGTGATTCACTTCGTTCATTATGGAGATGTGTTGAGATGCGTAAGACAGAGCTTGAGGGAAAGTATGGGTGTTTTCAATACTTTTCAGGGGGTTGATAGCTGCTTTAAACTAGGTAGAATGCATATTCAACCTAAGTAAAATGAGGATCACCAATTTAGCCTAGGTAAAAACGGATTCAACCTGAGCCCGAATTTGACCGACAACATACACATCCTCAAATTCAGTGTTATCATCTTTTTCCCCAGATAAGCTTTTTATTATTAATAAATCCTCCATTATAGAATACTGATATTCGACCCTACTTTATGGATGATTCGATAAAATGCACAAAATGTATTTCTTTATTAAAAGGAAAACACATACTTAAAAGGATTAAAAGCCGGTCTATGCTGGTCTATTAAGCACATAGATTTCATCTTGCTCTCCTTCTGTTGATTAATAGATCACAGATGACGTCAAAATATGATAACAACAAAAGAAGTGGCGCAAGAGGCGATAGTCGAGTGTGCCACTGATTTTCTTGCCACATTTGGTGTATTTTGTGATCTATCACTGAACAGATCGACGCGCGGCAAAAATGGAACCTTTTTGTTTTTTCAATTATGTAATATTAAAAGTTTGTGATGAAGAAGTCCAGTATGATTATGTGCTCTAATACATTATAGGTGAGAACCAATAAAAATGCGTGCATTATAGAGCTTATATAACAACAGGTTGTCAACAGTGCTTGTGGAGGGTTGTCTTCAGGAAGCACTTACCGTTATCAGCATTGATCATCTGAATGGAAATTATGACTACAAAAGAAAAAAAAAAGATAACATTATAAAAATAGAGTCATAAGTCTTGAGATCACGTTTATGGGAAGAGACAAACACTGTCAGTGTATGTAATTTTTTGGATCTTATCCTGAAAGTAATTCACCGGGCAGAATGAGCACCGAAGCGGCAAATTTGAATGCAACCCAAGTTGAGCAGCCAACAATTAGCGAGGAAGGGCCATAATTTGCACGAAAGGCACTGACAAAAGTCCCCTTCCTTATTTCCCTAAGGTCTACCTAATATTTTGAACACCAGGAGTTTGAAGAGGAATGACATATCTACAATTCTAGCAAAAAAAGATGACTTTTGAGGACGTTTTAGAACTATCCCTTAGCGTTTGAAAATTGTGAAAATTTGACACTCTTAGTGGGGATTATATATGTTTACAATGAGGAGTTGAAAGCGATTTTTAAGCAAGAGTATCTCGCTTCAAAAAAGTGAACATCGAGAAATAAAAGTTTGATGTTTTTCTTAACATATTCAGTCGGTACTTATCTTGTCAGTTGAACGTAAAAAATAACTATCCGCGCCGTTTGAGATTTCAAATTCTGCTTTGAAACCCCCTTCAAATATGGCACTCTATACATTGGTAACCTATTGTTTTAAGCCAAAGTGTTGACAAATTCCTGACCAAAATCAACTGAATCGTTAGGCAAAATCGCGAGGGAAAATAAGATATGATTTTTTATTGGGCGATTTCAACATTAATTTAATAAACAATGAGGAGTCATTCTACAGACCATCATTCTACAGGCCAATTTCTTGATGAAATGCATTCTAATATGTTCCTCCCTCTGATTATACGTCCCAAACGTATCACCTCTCACACGGCTACATTAATAGATAACATTTTTGTGAACATTTTTTTTGTCCGTTCGAGAAGTGGTTTATCGTTTACTGACTTTTCAGAACTCCTGGCTATAATTTCTATTCATTCGCACAACACTCTAGGTCGTCATTCTGGACAAGATCCCATTTTTGTTCGAGATAAGAACCCTAATAATCTGTCCGAGTTTGTTGAAATACTCGAGGGTGTTGTGTGGTCTTCACTCGCAGGTTATAATGATCCACGTACTGCATACAACAGTTTTCTTTAAAAAATTACCGGAAATATACAATGATTGTTTTCCTGTTAGGGTTGTGAGGAGCAGTTATATGATGCCTCAAAATATTTTGCAACTTCTACATAACAAATATGACAGATGAAATAACCAAAAAATATAAACTCAGTAACAAGATTTGAAATTATTTACTTTAGATGTAGTGCTGATGTAAGCTTAAGCTTAACGTTAACTAAAGAAAGAAAATGTCTATTTTAAGGGTGACAAGTCTTACTCTAAGCATTTCATGCAATTTTGTTCGATTTACATAGTTAGTCGCGTTCTATATGGCGACGCTCTTCACAAGAATACATAATTTAGTCAAGCAAAAGGGATTAACCAACCTTTATCTGTTATTCCGCCACACAAAATTCCAAATCTTGATCACATATTTTTGTAACCAAATGCATGCACGATATGTATAATATTAACACTGCACATCCACTAAACTCCACAACTCCGAGAAAACCTGGTCTAATTTGCTCTTTGTAAAGGGATCATGCGTAAGTTGATAGATGAACTCACAGCCAAAGCTCAAAGAAATTCTTTTAAATTTATGTGCCAGGCAAGTAAAACAGCCATCCGCATAAATTCACGTGTAGGGCAAGTGTTACATGTACGTGCTGGGTGTACATTTCTCATATCTGATGCAGGAATAAAAATGGCAACCGTGCCACAAAAGCTCACAATATTCTTCCTTTAAAACCTCATTGTGCTGATCGACCGCGTAGAAATGCCTCATCATGTAATTTTTAGCCTTAGGTTAGGGAGGAATACCAATAGGCCATTTCCGAGATCATGCCTGCCTCCTCTTCAAAGCGAGTCTAAGGGCGAAGGTTTTGTGATGGTAATTATTTCTACCAAGAGATTTGGTTCTACTTTACATATGAACTAGACGCCCCATAAAGAGTACACTGGGTTGCCTGTGGTTCGTGTTACACCAAAAAGGAAGGCACTGAATTGGGTGGTATTGAACGGCAGCGTTCCAGTTGATTTTTTTAAGTGGGGGGTCATTAAGACCATTTGAAGGGTCACCCACATGTCGCGCCAGCAGAGGTCCTTTGGCTCACACGTTCACACATTTAATTATTTTGTAATGTCCTGTCCCACTTTGAGGCCTTTTAATTTTTTTAAGCCTTGTAACAAATTCAGTTTAAAGATAACAAAACACGCTGCTCTAACGGACGTTTTCCAGCATGTCTTGCAGTGGCACTAAGCAAACGTATATTGCAAACACTAAGAAAGGACTGAAGGTGTTATTTCCGCTTCACAATTCCCCTTCTTGTTAGTGTAATCTGATGCAATCAGAAAAAGCCAAGCCAAAAGAAAAAAAATAACATACTTTTTATACGTAACTCTGAATCGAATTCTCATCGAAAGATTAATGACAATCGTTCTAAAAAACACGAAAATTTCTGCAGTCTCTGACTTTCATGAATAAACGGAAAAATCATGATGTTTTGTCAAAAGGAAAGAATTGATCACGTGCTAGGAAACCATAAAGGTGCACGAAATCACCTACAGTGGAACCCCGTTAATACGACCACCTTCGGGCCATGGAAATTTGGTCCTATTAACGGGGTAGGGTCAAATTATGATGTAAAATGCTTTTAAACTACATTCTACTACAGTACATGTATACCTTTAATCCGCTAAAAATCAACCTTTTTGCAGTTAATTAACAACCTTACAACGGCATTTCATTGCAACTGAACTGACAATGTAACAGTAAACGAAACCGAGTAATGGAAGGAAAAGCAAAAGTTTAAGTTGTTGGGAAAGCCGTTAATCGTGGGGGAGGATATGGGATGGAAATCCCATGCATTTAGAAGTTTACTGGACAGCCAAGAAACGTTGATATGCTTAACAAATTATTAGACATTTCAAATAACCGATCTGTGAGAAAAGAAAAGGAAATGGACTTGAAGAGAAAAGCCACAGTGGAAGGCAGCAGAAACAAGAAGGCAAAATAACTTTGAGAGCCTCGAAATGCCGCAAAATTAAGTCTATCAGATCTTTTGTAGTATTGTATTTAAAAAAATACATCCTTTTTACTGAACACTGAAATTTAACGGATGTCATGCTTGCCACTAACACCTTTGGCTAAAAAACATTCAATAAAATATTAATCAGTTATTGTTTGTCAGATTGTGGCTGTTTTCATTCAGCAGGCCCACTGGTCGTATTAACGGTGTAATTTCATAAAGAAAATAACGACTGAGGACTCCAAAAAGTGGTCGTTGGTCGTAATAACGGGGTGGTCGGATTAACGGGGTTTTCAGATAAGAAAATGAGTGGGGTTTTGTTCGGGCCGCAAAGAAGTGGTCGTAATAACGGGGTGGTCGTATGGCGGGGTTCCACTGTACGGGAAACACAGGCAGCCCAAGCTCGGTGTACGATTTATAGACTTTGTATGGAAAACATACTTAAGTTTATAAATGCTAAAGTAAGCTATAAATGTAGAAATAAATTTCACTTAACTCTACGTATAGTTGTCCTCGTCTTTTTTGTGCAATCGGAGGGCAAACTGTGTCAGTTTTAGACGGGTTTGTGGCTTACGAATTTTTGCGATTCGTTAGTTGTCATTCCCCCTCTAACAACCATAGGCAGCCCAAGTTCGCGTCACTAGAGAGCGTGTAATAATTAATTACTAGAGGGAAGATGACCTTTGAGTGCAAGCGGTATTGGGTTACAGGCAAGAAAGGAAAAGCAAAGACAGGCCTACACGGACTCCCAATGTGGTTTTTGTGGTTGCGTCGCATTATCAGAGCCTTCAAATTATAGTTTTGCTCTTACAAGCATGTCGTTTAGAGATTTACCTCTTTTGTAAGATATGATCGGAGGATTTGTGAAAATTGTTTTCAGCAGAGACTGATTTTCTATGAAACTCCAGTTTTCCATCACGATTTCTTTAAGTTTCTTTACCGCAGGGTGGTATGTAGTGACAAAAGGCAATATTCTCTCTGCAGTTTTATGCTTTTGCGGATTAAGAGCCGATTGTCTTGAGTCAATGGTGACCTCTGACAGGGAACTTTCTGTATAGTTCTTTGGATACCCACGTGCTTCGAGGCGTCGTTTAAAGTTTGTAAGGCACTCTACATCTTCAAATGTTGTTTTTGAAGAGTTTGATCTAAGCAGTCTTATTGCTTCGCCTTTGATAAAGCCTCTTTTTACCCCGGAGGGTGGCACGAGGTAAAATGGGTTTATTGAAAGGTTTCCATCGGCTTGTAGTGAGTTTTGATGTCTAGGATGGATTCTTTTATGAATCTCTCTCCTTTGAATACCGCTGTATCCAGGAAAATTATTTCGTTCTCTGATATTTCGGCCGTGAATGTTACCAGAGAATTTTCCATTTGGTTTCAGTGTTCTACATAACGGCACACTTTGTGAAATATTAGAAATACAGCTCACTTTGATTACTCGTCGCTTTTAAGATTCCAGATATTAATTTTTCACCGCCAGTTCTGTTTATCCAATTGACGTTCCATTCTTGAACTCAATAAGGGTATATTTTGTTTAAAGATACACTAAAACGCAATTCGCCTTACAATGACTTTAGGCGCCATTGCAGGTTAATAATTAAATGTTTTCCTGTGACCACCAGAGATATCTCAAGCAAGCGTGAAAGAGAGAACGGTGAGAATAGAATACTATTTCTATAGGAAACCACTCAACCAGCATATTGCAAATTTGTTTTTTGATTTGACTTGCGTTAAATTGTTAATTTGAATTTACGGTGTCCCCGATTAGTGCTCTACAGCGCTAGAAGATTATACACTTAAGTAAAGTTCCTTTCCTTTCCTTTCTTTTCCAATCAGATTGCTGGAAACTCTTTGGCTATCGCTGAAATTCTTCTAATTATTTATTATGGTTGCTGTTATTCCAGCCCAGCATTTTATAGCTCTAGAGGCATTCAGACATAGACATTCGACACTGTCATATAGCAGTTTAAATTTGTGAAATAATAGTAATTATTCAGTTTTTTTTCCTGATTTTGGAAAAGAAGTATGCAGACTTTTGATCAGTTGATATTATCTGACTTAATTAGAATAAGCAATTTAAGTTGTGTAAGGTTGTCTTAAGTCGCATTAAATCGCCTTAAGTTGCCTTATAAGTCGCTTGATCTTTTGGGCATTTTTTTCTTAAGTCGCCTTAAGTTACGGCGACTTAAGGTCCCAGAGTAGGCCTTGTGGTTGTTACAAAAGATACAGTCGAAAATAAAGAAGAGTAAACCGGAAGAGTGATAGAATTGATTTCTGTTCCCCGGGAAGTTGTCTAACACGAATACGGACCTCTTTGGTTTCAAGTTCCAATGAAAAGTTTCAAAACATTCAATCTCGTTCACAGAGCTTCGCTTGATTCGGTTCGATGAACTCTTTTTACTTAGGCCGCCTTTTTTCTGAGTAGTTGAATTTTAGATCATTGTTGGCTCCTTTTCGTTACTTACTGTAGTTTTGCTATGAACTTACCTAATACTGACAGACACAAATTCATGGTACCTCAGTAAGCTAGACTGTGACACGGTATATTCGTGCAGCAGATTACTTGTTCCCAACTTTGCAGCCAAAGATCAGGATTTAAATGATTTCCAAATCAAGTCACCTGTAAAGCCACAGGAGAGCTAAAGAACAATAACTTTCTTTTTATAGAAAATGAAACTTCTAGAAGGAATTCAACCCCTCTGGGTGTTTTCCCTTGAAAAGTAAAAACGGACTTCCTTAAGTGTTTTTCATTTTCCAAAACGAATGTTTATTTGGCGGCCAGACTGAAATTTTTCTTCTGAAACTCTATTTGCAGTTTTTACGTAATCAGGTTGATTTGGTTTGTCTGTCCCTACAGTCGTTTATATTTGTGGCATTGTTCCAATTCATTGCTGATGATTTGAGACTCGATTTTGAAGCAAGCCGGTTGGTGCAGCTCCGTTTCGCGACGGAGAGAGTTAGCTTTTCCCCTTTGGAAACTTTCTTTTATGCTTTTTGGAAGCGGCAGAAAGATATACTTTCTCTTTGCCACATCAAGCGATTCAAAAGCAGTCAGGTAGGAAATATTATCAACATTTCAGTGTCTGCATGGAACCAGAACGCTTGGAATATTACGTGGGCGGGGTTTCCATTTCTCGTCTTGTCATGTCCGTAAAGCATCCGTATCTGTTCACGTTGCAAAGCTCTCGGAGCAATGAAATACAGGTTCAACTCATTTCTCATCAAAGGCGACAATTTTCTGTTAAGAAAATAACATGAATTTATGAATTTACTATTGATTACTATTGATTACTATTGAGAGAGTCAAGAGCATGTGGTTGAGTGTTTTTTGCTTTACAGACGCTAACAGCATGCAATCCAAATTTCCAAAGCCACGTCCAGACATATTTGAGTAAAAAGCAGTCAATTATCCGCCTCAATTAGCACTGCTACCTGCGGAGCCAGGGGAATAAGGCCTTATTGTCAAATAATAAAATATTGTAATATTATTGTAATATTGTGTTGATATATGCTATCAACTTGGACGACAAAAAAACTGAAAGAGCGCCAGGGCGCGCTAAAAGTTGTTTCCGGGGAAAGGACCATGTGTTTTAAAAATACTCCACTAGTCCCAATTTTCTCCTTACTGCGCTTCCAACTGATGTGGCGGCCTTTCAACGAACGTTGAGAAGAACCGACTCTCCCCTAAACAAGCAATTATATCATGTTAATTTAACTCTCTCGTTCTAATCAGCATGTCAATATTGTACACTCTTTTGTTACCTTTGGCTATTTTGTTAGATTTCTAATTTATTCCACGTTGTTATTTATCTTTGTTTGGCATTATATTATAAATTCAAATGTACTTTAAATTTAATTCCACTTTCAACTGAAGATGGTCGTCGAACGACCGAAACATGTCTTGTAAATTTAGTTTCAAATGTGTCGTTATTTTTATAAAAAATGGATCCTTCTATCTTTAGACAAACAGTTTTTTGCTTGCTCTCCTGCAGATTCACACTGTACTCCCTTTTTCTTTAGCAATTTCCACGTTGCACGATCAATCCACCGATTCTCCCGAAGCCTCATCCATTTGTCTGAACCGATGCCTCTCAAAAGGGAAGTTCAACTGGAGTGCAAAATAATTATCCAACAACCTGAAACTCTCTAAAAGGTAGAATAAATCTGAGCCAGGAATCAGAGTGTAATGCAATTCCTGAAAAATTAAACCTCCAGTGTAAAACAACAGTGCATTTTCCTGTTCCTACTGTGTTATCCCTTTAGCCATTAAATAAAAATTAAACAAGCATTTCCACAACTTCCATAGGAATGCAAGAGTGTTGGGGGTATCAATGGGTGTCCGTGCATTCTTAACATTCTCCGCCATCTTCTAGACAAAATATTCGAATTTTCGCACAAATCACTTTAAAAATACCTTACGTAGCACTGAACGAAGAAAATCTTCGTCGCCAATGTAACTCCCCTTAAACGTCATGTAACACACCAGATTTAACTAAAGAAAATGTCGACTTTACTGCCGCAAAACTCTGGCTGCCATCATTTACAAAAACCATAGTTAATAGATGTATGCAACTCGAGGAAACTCGAGGAAACTCGACAAGTTACAAGGCCAAAAAGAGAAAGAAAGCACAGTAAAGGGAAACTCTAATTCAGCGCTAACTTCCTCTTTGGAGATCCCAAGTAGTTCAGGAATAATGCTTTCCAACGGAACAAAGAGTAGTTGGAAAGCGTGTTCGTTACGGTTCGTAGCATTACTATAATTCAAGGTATTCACATTGTTTCTGAAATAAGGCTTCAGATATTTTGAACAATTGTTTCGTATTTACCTTTTGTTCATGATTATGTAACTGCATATATTATATGCTAATTATTTGGTATAAAAAGTAGAATTTCTAGTTTTCACTATCTCGCCTTCTGGACAGCCACCAAGAACTGTTTCCTAACTTTATATTAGTTAGAAAACTTAAAGCTCTAATCCTCGGCCTACATTAACACTTCAGTATCTCTGCATGAAACCCAGCACGCTTGGAAATGTTACGTGGGCGGGGTTTCCATTTTTTTTCTTGACATTTTCGTCAAACATCCAAATCTCTTCCTGAGTAAGCACGTTGCAAAACTGTTGCAGCAATGAAATACAGGCTCAACACATTTGTCCTTAAAGGAGACAATTTTCTCTTTCGAAAATAATAATAATAGCTCTGATGTGCATTTAAGAAGGGCAATAGCTGTAACTAGTGTCCACAATTAGTTGTGAAGAGCTAAATACTTTGACACAATAAAGTCATTCATTCATTCGTTCATTTATTTAGTTCATGGTAATAATGAAACTGTGAGCAGTTTGTATACATCATCATGACCGGATTGCCGAAATAGACTCGTCTTATAATTCTGGTCTCTTTCCCTAGAAGCATGAAACTCTATTTAGCGATCTTCCAATGTTCGCAACCTTACAGTACCTAGCGTTAATGGTACGCTACACGACTGTGCTGCAAAATTATTTTACAAGCTTCCAGCAAAACTTAGAAACAGTACTGATCGTTGTGACTTTATACATAAGTAAAAAAAGTATTATTGTTCACTAGCTAAGCTATCGGTAGGACTATTGTCTCACATTTTCCAAAGCATACAGTAATTACTTAGTATAGTTATATAAATTTCAGGATGCTGTCTACTGTTTCAAAGGTATTTTTGCCTCGATTTACTATCATTTTTATTATTATTTTAGTCTAGTTCTGAGGTAGGTTTCCATGCCTTTTAATTGAACTGTTACTAGTAGGATTTTTATTCTGATTTGGTGTTGCGCGTTTCACGCCACCTTGGTCTGAAAATCCGACTTCCGGCTTGTTATGACTTTTAACGGTAGAGACAGTGTAAGTAATTTTTTGGATCTCATCCTGAAAGTAGTAAAATAAACTCATGAATCGTTTGTATACATGATACTTTATCTGAATGTTGAACTATACTCCTTTTATATATAATTTTCTTTAAAAAATAAATAATGAAAAAAAAAAACTGCACTTGTCGGTTCAACCTTACTATATTTTCTAAGTAACTGACTTTTTCAGTTTTATTCTTTGACAGAAAAGGAAAATGTTCAAAATCGATCGTGATTTTAAAACAAATACGAGAAGAGAGATAATAGAAAAATGGTAGATGTAACTTACAAGCAATGTTTCTCACAGTTGCTGGGCTAAGCACATTCCATTTCAAGTTTAGTTCAGAATCATCAATCTTCATGACGGCGGCTAGTGTGTCAACTTCAGGAGGGAATCACACCATTGATTTTTAAATCTACCTCACCCACTCTCTCGAAAACAAGACGATTGAAAGCCCCCTTAAATTCCTGCTTAATTGTCAGTAAGTCGGTCAATCTCTGCAAGGAAGTCAGTTGTTAGTTGTTCAATCAAACAGTAAACTTTATTTACCCTCGAATTTACAGAGTAGCATTGAAGTGCTAATATATTCGATCCAACTACATTAATAAGTAATTATAATAAAAAGTTAATTCTATATAACAAATAAGATAACTAACTACCTAGACGACTAACTTGCAAATTATCTTGATGTGGTTGTTGCTGCTGTGGTTCTTACGAGAGAGGCAGTCCGGCGCAGAATAAAGAAGAGTCAACCGAAGAGTGGTGGAGTTGATTTCTGTTCCGCCGGCCGGAAGTTTTCTCCAACACGAATACGGACCTAATTGGTTTCAAGTTCCAACGACAAGTTTCAAAACATTCAGCCCCGTCCACAGAGCTTCCCGTAATTCGGTTCGAAGAACTCTTTTTACGTATGCTTCTTTTTTTCTGAGTAGTTGAATTTAGATCATTGTTGGCTCCTTTTCGTTATATACAGTATTTTTTACAATGCACTTACCACATACTAACAGACACAACTTCATGGTAACTCAGTAAGCTAGAACATGTATCTTCAGCAGATTACTTGTTCCCAACTATAGTTAATCTAGGGACTGGTTATGAAACCCTGTGAATTTCAAAAGCAGGAACAATACAGTCGCAATTAGATGTTCAACCGACCGAGACCCCGCACAATCTTTTGTTTTTGGTTAGCAAGTTAATTTCGAATAAATTAGTCGAAGCTTTTGATTGGTTATCCTGCCGAAAAAAAGCGTGTTTTTGTCGGGTTTTGTGCAGGGTCAAGGCCAAAAAAGCGAACAAAAACGTGAAACAGAGAAACTTGTCGAGTTTCATAACCAGCCTACGTCTATTAACTATGTTCCCAACTTTGCAGCCTAAGATCAGGATTTAAATGATTTCGAAATCACGTCACGTGTAAAGCCACAGGAAGAAGGAATTCAACATAAACTGACGTCCGTCACTTTTTTTCGTTTTTTTTAATTTTTCTTTTTTATTTTTTTCAAAACGAACGAACGAACTTTTCTGAAACTCTTTTTGCAGTTCGGTTGCTGTGATATATTTTTTTATATTATGAGGTTGATTTGGTTTGTCTGAAAATTTCAACCACACGGTCTTTTATATTTGTGGCATTGTTCCAATTCATTGCTGATGATCTGAAACTCGCTATCAGTAACAGTGTTGACGTCAAGAGCTGTTTAACCATCCTGGTTGATGGGGCTCCGTTTCGCGACGGCGAGAGATGATTTTTTTCCCCTTTGGCACGCTCTTTTACGCCTTTTGGAAGCGGCAGAAAGATATACTTTCTGTTTCTGTTTGCCACATCAAGCTTTTCAAAGTGCAGTCAGATAGAAAATATTATTAACATTTCAATAAGTCTGTATGGAACCCAGAACGCTTGGAAATGTTACTTAGGCGCGGTTTCCATTTCTTTTCTTGTAGTTTCCTTAAAACCTCCGTATCAGTTCCTGTTTGGGCAAGCTGCAAAATTCTCGGGGCAATGAGGTACAGGTTCAAAAGATTTCTCTTCAAAGGAGACAATTTTCTGTTTAGAAAACTGTATGAATTTATCAACTTACAAGTAAACTCGGTATTGGCACGTAGGATGAGACAAGGATGAGTCAAGGATGAGTCGTTTTCAAGAGCATGTGGTTCACTGTTTTTTTCTTTTACAGACCCTAAAAGCATGCAATCCAAATTTCCACGTCAGGTCCACGTAGCCTGCCATCAGAAGTATTTGAGTAGAGCCTTGAATGATCCTTCGTTTTAATATATGCTACCTACTTGGTCGAAAAAAAAAAAAAAACTGAAACAGCGCCGGGGCGCGCTAAAAAGTTGTTTCATGGGGACAGGACGATGGGTTTTAAAGATACTCCTCTAGTTCCAATTTTCTCCTCGCTTCGCTTCCAACTGATGTGGCGGCCTTTCAACGAACGTCAATCAGAAAAGGCCTTCTGTGCAAGCTAACGTCCAGGATATCGTTTGACTTTTTCTCGTAAAAACTTTCTCTATAGAGGATATGTAACTAGACAAATAAGAACGTAGGCGTTAAGATGTCTGCTAGTAAGGCAATAAATAAATGAATTAAATATATATTTTTAGCCAAGCCTAAGAGCGGACCTCCACAGTTATTTGTTTATTGGAATTTAAGACATAAACTAATGTCAATGCCAAGACTCGAGGCAGGACTCCAGTAAGATCTTCTTTATTGTGATTTTATATTTTTCATATTTTTGAAGTACAGCCATAGCCACCAATCAATCAGGTGCAAACATGCATTTTAGAAATATCTTTTGGAATACATGATTATATGAGCATAAATGATAAACAAACTTTTATGATCACAGTTTTATTACATTTAAAAGTAAATGAAGTAAATCCGTAAATGTAGGTTAACTGTCCTACTTTTAAATCTCAAAAGCAGAACCGGTTATTGGCAACAGACAAACACAGCCATAATATGTAGCCGTGAAGGTCTCCTTTAGGGTTGCGTGCGAAGAAATATAAAAGTATATATTTTCTCTGTATATTTATAATTTTTTTTATTTACTCTACTGATTCATATGACCTGAAAAAAGGCCTCTTTTAGGGGTCAAAAAAAAGCCTGGGCCACACCCAGATCGTTCTCCTTTAGGGGTTTAATTTAAAATGTCCGCCGAGCATCCCATCCCCTTTTATATGAGAGTTCCCCCCCCCCCCCCCCCGCGGCAAACAACATACAAATGGTTTTCTGAGAAGCTCGTCAGCTGTATTACTAAGAACGAGAATTGTTGGGACAAAACGTGTTTCCAATGCCCATTTGTTATACTCGTGTTACTTTCGCAACGAGTTGTTGCTCTTCGCAGCTATTTTCGAAATGCGTCAGGTGACAAATGACACTCAGAAAAAAGGAAAATAGGAAAGGCAGTGGCCAAAAAATAGGGGAAAATAGGAAATCTCATCCCATAAAAGGGACAAAATAGGAAGCTTTCCTTGAATTCTATCCTTTAAGAGGGTCTCTATGGGGGGATTGCTTTCTCGGCTAACGGTTAGAAAAGTTACCTTTTCACCGCTAAAGGTTTTTTGTTTCTTCATCACGGTTAACTTACATGAAAAACAAAGAAACGTCTCTCGTTGAAAATGAACCTTTTTTTATTGTTTTTTGGGGTTCTCTGTGTTAGATAGTAGGGTGTTAGTACACATTGAATTGAATAAGTCATTGGTCTTTGGCCATTGGGATTAGCATATGTCGTTATGGCGTCCGGCCACGTTTGAGAGGGCTCTGTCGTCTTACGGCGCTAAGTTAACGATGGCTTAGGGTTCTAAAGAAGGAACTCGAACCGCTTCATTCTAAATTGGCTACTTAATTTAGCCAATTAAGAACCTCAGTTCAACTTTTCTCGGACAAGTATGACGATCTTTTGAAACAAATCAAGCAGTCCAACGAAAATCTTCGTCAACAGAGAACAGACTTGAATAAGACCAACTCCGAAGTAAATAACATCAAGAAAGATCTTACGAACGTGGAAGAGCGAATAGTAAATGCCAGTTATGATATTGAGGAACTTGGTCAATACCTCAGAGGGGACTGTTTGGAAATATCGGGAATCAAGGCCACGAGCGACTGTTCAGTCGGATCCATTGTTCAACCAGTAGTCACGTTCGATACGGAAGTCAACCTCGACAAAAGATTTCAAGATGAACATCCTCGAACCCATAAGTCGGTTCGAGCACATTACCTGGGTAAGATCCGAATATTGCTATTATCAACATCGTTGTTATTGCATCTAGAAACAAATATAGAATTAAGGTCTCAATTTAGTTTTAATAGTGAGAACTTAAAAGCAACTTGGAAGCTAATCGATATAGTTATAAATGGGAAAAAGAGTAGTATATCACCAGCCATCACAAAATTGCTGTATAATGGCATACAGACAGGATAAACAACGCCGATCATTTAAATACTTATTTCATAAACGTTGGTAATGATCTCTCTGAAAACCTTCAAGCGTCAGAAATCCCTCTCACTTATTACAATAAACAGTCCTAATGGAATAGTTTTGTATTTCGTGGAATCCTTACACATGAAGTGCAGCACTCGGACATACTAATAATGGGACTAGACCTTGTCAGTGCGGTTCCGTATTTCTTTTAAAATGCTTTTAATCGTTTTTAAGACTTTGCTTTGTCAGTTACCTCCGTATATTAGTGTTAGGGTAATGTAATCTAGTCCTTGTGGGAAGACGTTATCTTCTTTTACTGTCGCTACCCTCTCACCGTGGAATGGCCTGCCACTTTAGATCAGGATATCAAACTCAATTGAACTAGAAACTTATGACGTCACCTTGAAAGGTTAAACGCTGGTTCAGGGCTGAATTCCTTTTTTAGTTTAAAAATTTCCTTATTTGGATGTAACGTAGCCCGTGCATTTTCCTGCGCGTGCAGCTTCGATCTTATTTTTGTCCATATTTGGGCATAAAATTGGTGTCCTAAAAATCCCCAGCTTTGTTCCAAGGAAAAGAGTTGCAAGTTACAGAGTTCAAGGCCATGTGCTTCTGGTTGAACTTAAAACGCTCATTTTTAAATTAGCGTTTTTCCTGTTCACTAAAGCCAGTGTTCGCCATCCTTTTCAATTTAAGCGATCTATATGTCATTTAGATACGACCGGGTCTGCTGTCCGATCTCGAATTCGTTTTTTTAGGATCATTATCCTAAGTGTTTACTACAAAAGACAACAATTTTAGTGAATTGAAAACACTACTCAGCCGTAAAACAACTTCGAGGATAAATCCTGCCTTCGACATACGGCATCACTGCTTTTTAGAACAAAAAATTCCCCACAAAAAGATTGCAAACATTACTCCAGACAGACAAAAATGTTCATTACACACTCTGAAGACACTCGAATCCAGACATGACAAAGCATGCGCACTCAAAAATTCCGCATTGTCTGACGGAAGTTAAAGTCCTATTATCAATTTCGTTGCAAACTGTCCACTCCTAAATCATGTTTACGTCTGTTTAGTTTTACCAAATCCGTTTCGAAAGTCATTTTGAAACAAAGATGGTAAACTACGGTGAACTTTCGTAATCTGGAAAACCAAAAACTAAAAGTCCTTGGTTTTCAAAAAGATACCTTGGATATATTCAAATTGTTTTTCAAAAACAAAAAATAGCCAACTAACGCAAACAACGAGAGAATTTGGG
>NC_090889.1:358274-368274 GCF_036669925.1 Montipora capricornis | reverse complement strand
ATTATATTTGATGCCAGTTAACGTTCAATCCAACATTCTTTCAAAATGATTTCAACATTCTCCATTTCTACGAAGTTAAACGATGTCTTCAAATGCTCCCCATATTTTGTTGAACAAAGTGTTGAATGTGTGACTGTTCAGATTGTTGAAACTGGGCCCTAAGATGTTAACTTTAAAGGAGAGGAAAGGAAAGGAACTTAAGTGTCTAGTCGTTCTAGCGCTGGAGCGCTAATTGGGGACACTGTAAACTAAATTAACAATTAAGACAGATCAAGTCAAATGTTGGTTTTTGAGGAGAGGGGAAACCGGAGTACCCGGAGAAAACCTCTCGGTGCAGAGTAGAGAACCAACAACACCGCAGATTTTTATTAAGAGATCGATTCTCTATCAAAAACGATCACACATTTTAATCGTGTCTTTTTAGCCCCACGGTATACATTAAAGGAAAATTATTAATTTACTTGCTGTTACGAATAAACGTTAAAAAAATAAAAACAAAAGTATAGTTTCTTTTATCGCAAAACGTGCAATAAAGAATGAGAAAATTGGCCAACTGCGTTGTACTGCGTAATGTTCTTGTAGCTCGCTACGTTTTCATAATCATGTTAAGATGCACTTATGTTTTGCAGCAGTGCATACTTGTGCTATTCTACTTTACTACGTACCACGTAGCCTTTTTCTATAGAATCCCATTCCATTAACTCCCTGTGAGCACTATTATCATAAACAGGTCCTTATATCCAATAATAGCGAGGTTAAGCGCGAGGCGTTTTTGAGCCACGGGCGTGAACCGTAAGTGAACATTTTTAAAGGGAACCTCGACTTCAATAAAGAAATAACTGTTACAGTCACGTCAATCTAAATATTTTCAAAGAAAGCGTTTGTATCCGAAAGAAATAAGTTTTGGAATCACCTATTTTTGTTTCCAAATTTCGCGGGCGCCGCCATCTTGAATTATTGTGACGTGTTACTGTTACCCTTTTGTTATTTGTATTAGAACAATACGGCAACCGTAACACGTCACAATTATTCAAGATGGCGGCGCCCGCAAAATTTGAAAGTGAAAATAAGCGATTTTAAAATTCACTTTTCTTGATATTAACACTGTTTTAAAAGCAAATTTCGAACAAATTTATTTGTAAACAATTTTCTTCGGTTTAAACTTATTCTGTAGTAAGAGTGAAGGTTCCCTTTAATGCCCGGGCAGTCGTCTTCCCCAGATTTTTAAACTAATTGTATCTAGCGGTGAAAAGATACTTAGCAAGACAAATGTGATAGTGAAACACAGCTAACACTCCCGGTTGCCGTCCGTGGCGTTCCCTAATGGCATCATATTCCAGTTCGTGTTGAGATGCGCTCTTTGCTTCCCACTGGGTAACCGCAACAATTACTGTTCGCTCTACAACAATGGTAAGGTGTATAAAATGGGATAATCCGAAGTGGAATAGGGTACTGATCTATCTGGCGCAACGACTATACTATTCCGGTTACAAGTGTGTTTCTCTAGCAAGTGGATTTATAAAAATCAAAAGATATATGTTGGCCAGTGTTGTTGTAAAATTCTCGCATTAGGCGTCCACCGATGCGACGGAGCTTGGTGACTGTCGTTCAAGATGTACTTTGGGGGGAAGCCTGCAAAATTACAGGAAAATTATCAATCTGGCCATTTGCAATAGACCAATTTCACTTTTGCGTTTCGTGCCTTGAAGTGAAACAATGGAATCGATTGGAGTGGAATGGAATGAATATGTGGTGGTGGGAAAGTGCTTGAAAAATAGTTGAAGTGTTGCTTGGGTGAAAAATGTGGAAAATGGTTGAAATTGCATCATGCTAAGTTAAAGAGATTTTTCAAACATTGAGCACAAATTTGACTATTGGGTTAAGATTACATGCAAAATTTAAAATGGGTGTGCGTGCACTTAACTCGCAGGACGTGGGAAAGAAAATCAAGGTAGACTTTCTCAGGAAAGAAAACAATGAAACACGATGTATGGCATACAAATGTTCTTAGAAACATCCTTTCCGGTTCTTGAAAACTCCTTGACCAATATTCCTGGAATTTTGTAAACAATTGGCTTGTCTTTCATATACCGGATCCGCAATAATTACCTTCCATAAAACAAAAGAAGAAAACGAACACAACATGCAATACCTAATCAAAAAGGCCTAATCAGATTATCAATGGTTCTTTTGTATTCCGCCATTTTGGTCCAGTATATGAAAGTCCACCCTGGATAAAATCCAGCACGAACCCTGAGTTACAACGGAATCAGATGCCCGCGGCTGCAGAAAAAAAAACGTATCTTACATTTCAAGGCATTAAATGTAATTCCCCACGTTGCAAAATGTGTCAATTGTTTGAACTTTTCCTTAAAAGATACATATTTAATAGCGCGAGTGTGAAGAAATTTTATTATCTGAAATGGACCTAACATAGGGCATTCGAACGGCTATTTATCTACAAAAAGGGGAATTTCAAGGGAAATATGTCATGTACAAACCATGACACTCGACACTATTGTCCTCGTCGGTTCCGCCGCGAAAAGGGCAACTCTCGGAGACACTATTCTGTTTGAATTCAGGAAGCTCATCTAAGCTAGGGGTTAGGGGAGGTGGACTAGTACATTGATATATGAATTGATGAGTGAAGGCATATATTGTGGAGGTTCTGGCCCTGATTGAATTAATATAGCTAATATGGTTTGTATGATAGCGTTTACTTACGCGCAACCGTCATTGTAGTATCCAATATTGTCAACACGCTTTACACGGCCCATTTCCAGGCCCAACGCATCGTTCTTTTCCTCACAACGAACCGACCTTTCACTGTTAACAAAAACAAAACTTGTTTTTATTTTTAGAGAAAATCCAATAGGTTCCTTTTTTCAGGAAACTTAAAGACACATCTACGTGTTCTACATAACGAGCGAGGGCCCTTGTCAGACCGCTTACCGTTTTTTCCCTCTGCATAGCTACCAAACAATCAAGCTGACGACAATGACAAACACAAGAGCACCAACAACACCAAGAATTATAGCATAAAGCATTGTATTTGGGACCTCCTCTTCTGCTGGTACAGTTGTTGTTTCTGTTGAAGTGTTTGTTGTTTGAGATGTTGTTGCTGATATTGTTGCCGATGTTGGTGCTGTTGTTGTTGTTGCTGATGCTGGTTCTGGTGTTTGTGCTGTTGTGGTTATGTTGTCAAAGAATTGTTGTACATTTGAGATGTTTGCATTGAGAGCAGAGGAGATTTCCGTCACAGACGACTTCACAATTGTCATGAATAAAATTGATAGAAATGGCGCTAAACGTTAATAGAGAGAATGAAAAACAAAACCTCAAATTTATCCTTATGTAAAAAAGAATTAACCAAAAAAAATAAAACACATTGTTTGGCCTTGAGATTGCTGCTGTCGCTGTGCTTTCGGCTGCTTTCTGAAGTTACGACATGGTTTTATTTTAATACTCTAAGGAAGTTTAAAGGTTTCGCAAAAGCATCTAGTAAAGACACATCAAAATGTTTTACATAACGAGTGAGAGAGCTTGTCAGACCGCTTACCGTTTTTTCCCTCTGCACAGGCACCAAACAATGAAGCTGACGATAATGACAAACACAAGAGTACCAACAACACCACCAATTATAGCATATAGCATGGTATTGGGGTCCTCCTCTTCTACTGGTACAGTTGGTGTTTCTGTTGAGGTCTTTGTTGTTGGTGATGTTCTTGGTGATATTGTTGTCGCTGATGTTGGTTCTGATGCTGATGCTGTTGTGGCTGTGTCTTCAATGAGTTGTTGCACATTTGAGATGGTTGCATTGAGAGCAGAGGAGATTTCCGCCACAGAAGACTTCACAATTGTCACCACAACATTCTTGTTTATCACGGAGCTTGATGATCCGAGAGGAGTCTGTAAGTAAAATGCTATGACGGCCAAAAGAGGAACTTGAGAAACCTGTTTTGGGTAACCAGGCAAAAGATGTACTTGATCCTCGGTGAATATGAGGTTGTTTAGTGATCGCCGCTTGCGTTTAGAGCTTTACAAAGACAAAGAAATAGAACTTGAGTGCATGATTACTGAATGCCTTTTATTGCTGACCAGTCCAGGATATATAAGTATAGGTAATCACATGGTTTCTCGTGTAATGTGGTATTAATAATCACGCGGGTACAGTAATTTTTTCAGACTAACGAAAATGCAACTGCTTATTTATACCTAATAATATACAGGAAAAAAAAATCCAAATCACTGAGTGAAGTAATGCAAAACCAAAGTAACTCGCTAATTACTTTCGACACTTGATTCAAAACCACTCTATACACGAAAAATTATTCAATCCTGATTGGCCAAAAAAAGCAGTGCAGTTTTGTTGTAATACAGTGCAATACCGTGTAACATCAGTTTAAAGTTTTAACAGTGCAATTTAGAAATATATTTTGAACGGTTTAGAAACAATAGAAATCAAATCTTTTGTTTTGAAATCAAACTCGAGCCCTGGATGGAGCAGTTTTTCCTGATTGCGTGATACGCATGCGTTTCTTCTGCTTGGCCATCTCGAATCTTATCATTTACATTTTTAAGTAATCACATGATTTTTCTGGTGCAATTTGGAATAAATAAGCACTTGAAATTTTTTTCAAAGACTACAAATTGCACGAGCCTGTAGGGCGAGTGCAATTGACCTAATGGGCTAACTCAATGTTGTACCGAATTTAAAGCTATTGGGAATAAGACGTTTTGTTCCAAGTATTTCCATATCATCAAAATATGAATGCTACATTATCATGCATCTACAATACACAAAGAATCTTAATCCGGGAGGTTTGAATTTGGTACAACAATGGCCGTGTTTTCGCCACAGTCGTTGTCTCGCTTAACATTCGTGAATGTGGTTTGTTTGCAGACTTCGTTAAGCGACTCAAAAATGATGAGTGTTTTCACGGGTAAGATTAAATGAGGAAAGAGCATGTGCCAATACAATAATAAAAGAAATAAAATCAGTCAATCAGTCAGTCAGCCAGCCACCCAGTCAGTCAGTCACTCAGTCAGTCAGCTAGCCACCCAGTCTATTGTGTCAAGCAGTCAGTTAGTCAGTCAGTCAAAACTGATTAGAGTGTAATGTGAAGTGCTAGTTTTGTACCCCATATGAACCAAGTGAGCGTTAGCCCTTCTTGTGGAAACGGGCCCACACAAGGAAAGAGAAAAACTCTGACCAGGGTGTGAATTGAACCCACATCTTGACATTGACATTCACATCTTCGGTTCCCACGGCCTGCTCTCGTCTGATCTTGTAGCTCAGTCGGTAGAGCAGTGTTGATCTAACCCGAAGGTTGTGGTCAGAGTTTTTCTCTGTCCTTGTGTGGGCCCATTTCCATTAGTAGGGCTAACGCCCACATGGTTCATATGGGGTATAAAAATAGCACTTCACATTACACTCTAATCAGTTAAGTCTGTTGAAATATAAGTGCTACACGGCCAACTCTTGTAAATACGTAACCCTTCCTTGTTCAGCCACCCAGCCAAAAATAGACGACCAAAAGTACGGTCTGATATTTTCCAGTGAATGCAATCATGTTTCCTCAGAGTTCGTTACCTGCTTGATATACAATTGTTATCATTTGCGCACTGTATGGTGGCTGCCTCTGCAACGGATTGTTTGAATGCGTCCTCCTTTGGTTTGTTCCACTATAACAAGCGAAAAAACACATTAAGGACGTTCGCGCGAAAATTTTCGGCAAATCTTCTGCGATTTTTTTTTTTCTAAATTTTACCATTGAAAGATGATGAGTTAGTGATGTCAGAAATGTAAAAAAAAAAAAGGGGTGGGGGGGTCACCGACTTCGTTTTGGAGAGAACTTGCCCTGAAGAATACCCTAAATATGAAAAAAATCCGGGCTTCTTTAGCGAATAAGGCCACAGTGCCTGTAAGCCCAAAAATATTGCAATTACATCTTTGAAGGGAAATGTTCTATACCAAACTTTGTCTAAGTGGACCCATCAAGTGAATTTAGTTAACTTTTGAGGTTCCTTAAAGAACAAGTTCGTATTTAACGACCATAGTTTCATGCGCCTTGCAGCCGCAAGATGGCAGGATTCCATGTCCTGAGGAAAAAAATCTTGAAATTTTTTAAACTTCCCACATTGATTTTTTGTTCATTTTCGGACAATGTGGAGATCATTGTAAATAAAATCTGTTTTTGAAAAGAAAAGTAGGGGTCACCGAACATCCAAAATCGTTAAATCCAAGCAAAGCTATAGCAATGGCCATCTGCCCTATCATTGTTCATTTTAGTACTTAGCGCGCGCGATCAATGCATGACGTGGCATGTGAATTTGCGTGCGCTGTAAGGATGCCCTCATTCCGGTAAGCAAAGTCACTCTACTTATACAGGCAAGCATAATGCAAAATTCGCAGTTTCAATGACGTCAGCGTCATCGCCAAAACTCCTTTGATTGACCTTGCGATCTACGATGGACGCGACATCATTGAAACTAGAATTATAACGTTGTTCAAACTCAAACTCGGACAAATCCGCGCCCCAGATGGGATTCGAAGCGACGACCCTCCGTGATCTAGTCGGATGCCCTAACCACTGAGCTCCTGGAGACTCAATGGCGAGCACGGGTGAAATGTGGGTCTTTGACTCGAGATGCATCACGCAGTTACAGATTCAAAGAACGACTGAGAGCATAGCTCTTTGAGCATCCGACTTAGAGCATCCGACTAGAGCATCCGACTAGGGTCTTGGGTTCGAATCCAATATGGGGCTCCCAGTAGGTTCTATCAACATTTCATTTCATATGTGTTAATTTTTTTTTCAGGAAACTATTAGTGGCTAGCCTTCTGTGGAATATTTAAACTGGAATTCTGAAAGTTTTGAGATTCTGGTACATTGAAAAGGCTTTTGGTATGCGGCTTTCAGTCCACACATTCATTTTGTTCGCACATGCAGTCTATGGACCATTTCTTTTGACTCTTTAGGGGTAGCTTTTCTTTTTATTTATTACCTTTTGGTAGACAACATTAGTATGTTTATTTATTAAAGAAAATTGGACGAAAGTTATCGTAGTTAGATTCTTCTCTTAGGGTGTCTGGTTTGAATTTATTCCACAATGGCTTTACCGCTGAAATGATACCCATAAAAGATAAAAACGTTGGCTTGATTTTGAAACTTTCTTTGAATTCCGAGAAGGACAAAAAAGTTCCGTCGTTGATCATTAAATCGCTAATAGTTTGGATTCCATTTGTAGCCCACAACTTAAAATATACTGATTTTTTTCAATACGTATAAGAGAGTTAAACCAGATAGGTTGCGACCGGAGCTTGGCGGTGGAAACCATCGTAACCTCAGGGGTTATTTCTGACCAAATTTGCAATAACTTGCAGAAAGGTATCCGTTATTCCGATAACGAAGAATGACGAAATAATATTAAATTTCTCCTTTAATGCTTTAGTGCTCACGTCGCAGATTCGAGGTTGAAAGGGAAAGAAATGGACACGAGTAAAAAACGTGTACGCAGAGCCATTGTTTATTTGGCGTTTTTGTCGATGTCGCTATGGTAGATCTTACCTCGGATGTGTTGAGTCCCTGAATGTCAATGTTTACAGACTCTATTCTTTCCTCTTCTGATGGTTGCTTTGGCTCCGGAGCAGGTGGCGGTGGAGGTGGTGGCTCGCCTTTACCGAGTCCTTTAGAGACAAAGGAACACTCACTGTATCAGCGCTGCAAAAACCATTTCTAATTGATACTATGCAGTAATTTCCAGTAATTACTTAATAAGCTCGCTATAATTTCAACTGACTCAAGTCATCTGCTGAGGCAATTGTAATATTAAATGTTTCAAGAAGTTGAGGATCCAAATGCTTCGCATGGCAACCCGTAACAACAAGAACATGACTTCAATATAAGTGACAGAAATCAAGTAACTTTAATCTCGATTTTAAGACACAAATAGTTTAACTTGCTGTTGGTGTTGATTTTTTCTTACCTTGGCATTTGTTGTCTATCCAATACAATCCTTCTTCGCAAACACATTTATATGATCCATAGGTGTTCTCGCACTTCTGTGATTCATCTTGACATTGGAAAGTAAACTCCAAGCACTCATTAATATCTTGGAAAATACGAAAAATACAAAGAAAGATTCGAAAAAGTGCTTTGCAATAACAACATAAAAACCGAAAGAGACAAGAAAAACCAAATACACACATTTATTTCATTCAGCAAAAATACCGTAAAGATTGTGAAAAGACGTGTATATTTTTCCTCATTGAGAATGTTAAAGGGGCGCATATTGTTTTATGTGCACATTTCAGAAAAAAAAAAAACAACTTCATTCTTGTCTGTGCAGCTCCGCTTAGGGAGACATTATCTTCCTCTAAATGAGGGGCCGCCTTACTTTTTATAAACCTACAATCAATTGCAAACCAGTTATGATGTGCGGTAGCTTCATATGGGGGTCGACCTCCACTAATAATATAAAAAGGGTGTTTTGGTTGCAAAAAAGAGCCGCAAGAGTAATTCTCGGGGTTAGAACAAAAGAGGAGAGGAGAATTAAGCTTTTTAAGAATTGGAATGGTTACCATTTTATGACGAAATTAATGTAATCAAGTTATGCCTTGTGTTCAAATGCCTTAATGGCCAATACCTTGAGTTTCTGTTCAATACACTGACACAGTTTAGTGATACTTCTACCAGGCAGTCGAGGAATGGAAGCATAAGCCTGAGATGCCCGAAATACTTGCGCAAAACAGAGGGAGGAAGAACTTTTGCAGTCGAGGCAGTGAAAGAGTGGAATAAGCTCCCTATAATATTTGATCTAGTCAGAATGTACAGCTTTTAAAGAACAATTATACATCATACACAGGACTATTTTAGTATTTAGCCATTAGTCATTTGCTTTATTAGATTTTATGAATAGTATAATGATAATGAGGACCACTAGTTTATCAGTTCTAACTCTAAAGTGTTTTACCCTCGTTAAAGGAGGGAGAAGAAAGTTTAAATGCGTGAAAAACAAATTGCGTCACAGACCATGAACCCATGACATTTCAGACCTTCATATAGTACACGATTTGCTAAGTGAAGAACATTCCAAAGAAAATGTACAAAACCAGCCTTAAACAGTACTCAAACCCTGAAACGTGCAGTTGCAATGCATGCGCACTGTTGGACTATCTGAGCTATGAAGCCATATGGTTAGAGGTAGGAGTGGTTTCCAATCAAGTGTCGTAAAAACAAATACCAAAGTAATTACTTCGACCAATCACAGAGCAAAATGAACCATTCCAATTCGCAGCAATTCCATGTAAAGGCCCAGTAATACGGGCAACATTTTTCGTGCAACTTGTTGCGTTGCAAGTTGAGATACTTTGTGCGCTTATTACCACCTTCTTGCGCAACAAATTTTCATGTTGCAAAAAGTAAAAGCGACGTCTACTTGTTGCAACCCAAAAATTTGTTGCGCAAGAAGGTCGTAATACGCACAACAAACCATCTCAACTTGCAACGCAACATTGTTGCGCGACAAGTTGCACGAAATATGTTGCCCGTAATACTGGGCCTTAACTTGTTCAAAGCGCGGGAAAAATCGCGCGTGCAAATCGCGATTAGTTTTGGTTTTCCTTCTCATTGCTCATTGGTTGATAAAATGGCGCGACCACTAAGCGTAGCAATTGCAATCGCGTAATTTGTTTCGACAGTCATTTGAATGTGAACTTGAAAACGTACCATTGCAAGTCTGTCCATTGCTGTCGAGTCTAAATCCTGTCACACAAGAGCAGGTGTAACTTCCATTCGTGTTTGAACAGTTTTGACCGCATGGCGGCTGGCTGGACGCACATTCGTCAACGTCTTGTAAAAAGGAAACAAAAACCCTCCATTGAGAATCAACATCGATGGATTCACTACAAGCAGACTTTTCAAGGTTGTTTTTGTTGCAATTCGTAAAAGCAATTATGAATACCTGAGTATGTTTTTCCATCTTGATTTAATGAAAA
>NC_090889.1:338274-350774 GCF_036669925.1 Montipora capricornis | reverse complement strand
CACTAAGTACCAAGTGAAGCTTAAGGAATCCATGTATATAAAATGGGAGAAGCCCGATCTCAACCAGCAGGTGAAACACATTAACCTGACTCTCTCCCTGTAAGGAACTAAGCGTCACTCATTAAAATTTTTGTTTTGTTCTGTTTTGATTTAATACGCAATATTGACAACGCAATGTAACGAGGTTTGTAAGATCGCGAGCGCTTTAAATTCAACGGAGATTTCAAATATGTAACACTGAAGATGACGGATGTACCGTCGTAACATGTCTGGAAATTAAGAAAGTTGTTATGTTTATACGAATATCTATATTGTTGCTGCTATCTAGACCTTTTGGAACATTTTATTACCTTTAATTGCCTATCTTTCTGAGCTGAACCTTTGATTTTTATAAACTTGTGTGTATTTTTTTAAACAAACAGCGAGTTTTTCTGTTAATTCAAGTATTTAATAAGCAAAAAACGTGTATATATCGACCTTTTCCAGGTGAAATATATTTATAGTATTGCAAGGTTATCTTAAAAGCCGCAGGCCTTTGCTTGTCAATTAAAGGTATTGTTATTTATTTCAAAATTGCAGTTGATTTGTTTTGATTTGACTGCGCCACCTTCGATCCCCTCCCCAAAAAGAAATTTTACACTCGGCCCAGCTTTCTCTCAACCTAAAAAATGGCAGACTTCAACGATCGATTGACCAAATCATGTTTTGCTGCAGTGCATTCTAACGAGTCTAAACATAAACGCATCGAATAATTAACTGGGCAAATTGAACTGGCATGGAACTGGCAGCTAGATGGAAATTTTTTTTTCAATGTTCGGCTTTAGTACGTGCTATCTATCCACGGCCACGCAAACAATTCAATGGCTTGTCGATCCAACTTCGTGAGGCAGGGACTTTTAAAGAACGATTTTCCTTTGTTTTCGGTGCAGGTTATCTGCCAGTGCGGGTAATCTGTTGAAAACTTTTTCCTTTTATTACAAAAACTGACCGATGCGGGTAATCTGCCGTGCGGGTAAATGGCTAGAAATTACGGTACCACACAAAAACTGTACAAGGTTCTATTATTTTTCCGACCTGGATATCTGATCATTTACTTGTGCAGACTTCTGTCCAACTCAATAAGCCATCTCTAGCAACATCGCAAGTTACTTTTAGGAAATGGAATGACATTGACAAAGATGCGTTTTTACAAGATCTTGAGAATGCTGTTGAGAAGTTGCACTCTGTCGATTCTGCTGAGGATAGCGCCAGGGAATATAATTCTACTCTTCAAAATATTGCAGATTCTCATGCTCCTATTAAGAACAGGATAATAAAAACTCGACCTCAAGCAGAATGGTATACACTTGAGTTACAAACTGAAAAGAAAAAGAGGAGGAAATGTGAACGAAGATATAGACGAACTGGTACATCTGAAGATGCTCTTCTCTTCAAGGAACAATCAGATCATTATTGTAGTCTCCTGATTTCTACTCGTCAACAGTTCTGTCGGAAAAAGATCGAAAGCCGTGCAAACGACCAAAAAGCTATGTTTACAGTATTGAACAACCTTCTCCATCGTGTTTCTGAAACTCAGCTTCCAGTGCATAATGATCTTTCAACACTAGTGAATAGCTTTGCTGATTTCTTCACAGAGAAAATCACAAAGATTCGGGAAAAGCTTCGACAAACACCAATTGTAACAACTACCACTTGTAAGCTGCCCACTCAAGATGACTAGCTTCTCCACTGTTAGTGAGGAAGATGTTGAAAAGATCATAAGGAAAGCCAACGATAAATCATGTAGTCTTGATCCAACCGCAACAAAGATTCTGAAGCAGTATCTATTGACACTTTTATTTGTCATCACTAGAATGATAAATTCATCACTTAATAAAGCGATTATGCCATCTATTTTCAAACAAGCTATACTTACTCCTATTCTAAAGAAGTCATCGCTGGACAAGGGCAGCCTACAAAAATACCGTCCTATTTCCAACTTGGCACTTATATCAAAGATGATTGAGAGGGTTGTTGATCATCACATTACTGCTCACATTGAAAATAACAACCTAAATGAAGTCATGCAGTCAGTGCATAGACAGCATCACTCAACCGAAACTGCCTGGGTTCGTCTTAACAATGACATTTTAACAGCGATTGACAACAACACAAGCGGGAGGTGAATTCTCTTTTCGTCAAACACTCATTTTTTTTTCCAAATGCTAGAGACAGCCAAACAATCTAAGGACCCACTCGCCAACGCGTAAACAACTTATAGTTAACAAATTGACGCTCATGTGTTAACCCTCTTGTACAGAAAAAACCAACAAAGTTGGCCTAATTGTGAACATCACAAACTTCTTTCGTCAAACAATCATCTTCTACGCATAAAAAAAAAAGGAATGAGAAGTAAATCGAGAGAACTTACTTGTGCGAGCGAGTTTTTTTCGCTTGGAATGGCGTTCACTCCATCTCTTTAAACAATTGCCTCACTGGACTGAAAGAAAAAGAAACAATTAGAACCTTAAGTTGTAACAACCGTTCTCGTTTAATGAGCAAAACTGATATAAAGCAAATATATTTTTTTTTCAAAAAGCAAGCACGAGGTGAATTCGGGAACTGTTTTCGTCAAGGACTAATTTTTTTTCTTGCGAATGCTCAAAACAGTCAAACAATCTAAGGAACTTATTGTTAACAAATTGATGCTTACCCTCTACCCACTCCGTCATAAAAAAACCCGACAAAGCTAGCCTAATCATAAATGTATTTTGATTATCATTCGCTAAACGCTTTGTGTCGCTTAAGCTTTTGTTCTCACATCATTGACAAAACTGATGTAGTGAAATAAGGGTTCTTTTTTTTATAACATTACAAACTTCTTTCGTCAAACAATCATCTTCTACGCATAAAAAAATTATGAATGAGAAGTAAATCAAGAGAACTTACTTGTGCGAGCGTAGTGTGTTAAACCTCATAAAAAAACCGACAAAGTTGGCCCATTTATAAATGTATTTTGATTATCATGCCCTAAACGCTTTCTGTCGCTTAAAATAAGCCTGCGCAAGATATACATCATTATAAAATAACGCACGTTAGGATAAATCAATTTGGTGATTTGTCCTTGGACAAATTCATGTTATCGTGGAATCCCAATTTTTCGAAGAAAACGGAAATTGGTTTGAAATACCAAGGGTTCAAGATATTGGGATTCCACTGTATACAATAAATAATCATGAACACGCCTCTTATGGACTGATCATGAAACACTAAACTGACCCTCATCCAACTGAGAAAGTAAGCTAACCTGTAAAGTAGGGGCTGGATGCCTCGCGATAACTGACGTCTCTTCCCTTGTCTTTTTCAGCTTAGTTGACGCTTCTGCTGGCATTTTCTTTTTCTGCGTACTTGCGTACTTGCGTTGTTCTCTTTTTGTTTTTGTTTTCTCACAACACCTGGCGGTGGTTGATTTTCTTTATCGGATTTGCCATTCGTGTCTGGAGTTAACGACTGCTTGGGGAATTCGAAATCTATCCTGTTGAACTCAGTGGGATCATCTGAGAAGAGAACACAACTGAATCAATACCTTGCCGTACACACAATAAAATACAGTTAAAAATTTAGCATCAGCAGCAGCACGCTTCGTTTTCTGAAACTCCAACAATTGTTGCCTCCAGTTCCTCCGTGCCATAGTGTACGAGGACCTTACTGCCTTTACTTTTGTTGTCACCTTCCAGGACTTTGCTGATTTTCTTGGTGGCTAATACATATGTCGAATTATCGATTTCAAAGAAGAACAGACCGTTCTTTGGTATCTTAAGCGACCTTCTAAGAGACATACTCTGAACGTGAAATGGACGTGTTTCTGACAATTAGCAGTGTCGAGCAGTGGTTAGAATTCAACAGCCGAAAAAATTCCATATATATATAGCTTATGTTATGTTAATTACGATCGAAATCACCCCGAGACCAACCAATCATAAATAAATAACAGACATTTTCTCTGTGGTAAAAGTTTTGTATTTGTCATGTTAATTAAGTTACAAAGTGAACAAACCTGAGAGCAAACCAAACTTGTTTCGTCAGCAGTACGGCCAAACACGCAAACCTGCAGAAATTGGGTCTTTGTGTTCTTTTCAACATTATTCCCTTTATATGAGAAAGTTAAAAGTAAGCCATGCCTCGAACGTCAGACTATGTCAAGCAGAGAACCATTGCCTTATACAGGCAAGGTCTCAATTATTCAAAAATCGCTTGTGAACTGAAGGAGAGCGAGGGAATCACAGTGTATCGTTGCACTATTTCAAAATTAGTTAAAAAGTTCACACGATATGGCACGTTAGCTGACAAAACGATTCCAGGCAGGAAATCAAAGGTCTTATGTGAACACTTAGACTTCATCGACGCTCAAATGGAGGAAAAAAACGAGCTAACCTCACCTGGTAAGTTCATTGTAAGATAGAGTCAAGTACAAACATTTCTCCCAAAGACCTGTTTTAGAAGAGAAAATCGGCACACGAAATAAATTTATCGATTGCTTGGTTGATTAACCAGACCCTGTATTAAGCTGAAGGAAAAATCTTTTATAGGATTACACAAGTTGCTGTATGATGAATGTAACGTGCAGTTTTCACTAAGGACAATTAAGCGAGCACGATACAAGATCAGATGGCGAAAGTCCGGACCCCGGTACTGTCAGATTGTGAGAGAGGCTAACCGAGTTAAGTGACTGGAATTTGCCAGGAAATGTGCCGCAGAAAATGAAAAATTCGAAAACGTCGTGTTCACGGATGAAAGCAGCATTTGGTTAAGTAGGCATAGTAAACTGAAAAGTGGGCCAACCGGCAAAGGTGAAACATCCATTCAAAGTCCACGTATGGGCTGGAATTTCCATCAAAGGAGCAACCCCAATCCTGATGTTTAGTGGAAGAATGGACCGATTCTTTTATGTAGAAGAAATCCTTAAGAACTCCCTTCTCCCCTTCGTAAATGCCACGTTTCCCGACAACTACAGGTTTCAGCAGGATAATGATCCAAAGCACACAAGTAAGTGTTTTTATATAACATTAACCCATTGACTCCCGTGCCACACGAAAGACGGTTCTTTTCCTTAAAATCAGCGTGCGCTCATGAAGTGTAGGTTTAACAGGGTTTTAAGGAAATTTCAAAACATGTTATTCTTATGATGCTGTGAAGTTTTAGTGTTTAAAAGCGATCCAGAAACACTTGTGAACGTTTAGTTGAAATTCACCCGCATTTTTCGTTCTCTAACTACTTCACAAGTTAGCGATTCAGAAATACTCATAACAGCTATAAGAAATACTCCTAAAAGTTTCGTTAGAATTCGCACAGCATTTCACACTAGTGAGGATACCTTAATTCGTATTTACTTAAAACATTCGTTTTCAATCACTGCTGTTTTGTCTTCAGGTAGGCTTGCAGAGCAGTTTTTAGCTGACAACAACATAAACTAATGGCCAACACCTTCTGAATCCCCCGATTTAAATCCCATCGAGATGCTTTGTCATGCACTGAAGTGTTTTCTCTGCCGCGTCGTGAAGCCTTCAAACAAAGAAGAATTAGTACGTGGAATTAAACATTTCTGGGATGGCGTGACTCCAGCCAAATGCGCAAAATACATTAACCATTTGCAAAAGGTCATTCCTGCAGTCATTAGCCGCGAAGGGAGAGCCTCGGGTCAGTAATAACAGTAGCACTAGTATAATTAGCTATCGGTCAAAGATACAATTGATGTATGTTTTCATTATGCAAGCCATTAAACTAGTGTCAAGTTTTAGTTAATGCTAAAAACGGACTCTACTGGGCCGTACATCGTATGACTTGTAATATTATTAGCTGGTTGTTTAATTAGTAATAAAGGATATGTGATAGGATCTAAGCTGTGTGTTTCTATGAAAACTTGACTGTTCATTAGATTACACTAAAGACTCTCGCCAAGATTCAGGTCACAGAAATTGACTGAAATTTTCCATGCTGGTGCCATGTAAACATGGCAGCCAGAAACCAACAGAAACATTTGTAAGCGTGTAAATTTATCTCTTGAGGATACATCGATACTTTTTTGAAAGACACGAAAAGTTCAGAAAGTCAAATTCCCCGAAATAAGTCACTTTTTAAACCAACATTACAGCTCTTTCTGCCGTCATGTAAATGCCATGTCACAGCAAAGCTTAGAAATTCAAGCGTCAGCTGGGTCTATCACAAAACCAAGAAACCATTCGGAGCGGAAATTTTTTTTGAAAATTAGTTTTCAGCTGCTCTTGCAAATCATGAAAATAAAATCTTAGCAAAATCAATAGTGTTGTAGTTTGAATTTTATTGAAGTCACGTGAAAATCATCAATATGTAGTTTAAGCCCAATGGTCGAATGAGTTTGTGGTTCGCAAAGTACAATATAAACCTGTTGTCAGAAGGTTAGACACGAATCTGATGAATTGAAAAATGAACAAAAGCTTAGACTTTGCTATAAAAGTTTCGATTCATCGCTATTTAAGCAGAAGTGATGGCAATTAGCAGATTAAGAGAGGGTCCGTGAGTATCTATTTCATTGTTATCGAAAGAACAGGAGTTGAAATGGCATTTCGTGCGTGGGTAAACATTTACGTTGCAACACACGTTGTTCGTCTTTTAACGTAAATGTAAATGAAATTCAGAGATCTATAAGAATTAAGTTTCGATGTTAAGCAGAAGTGCAGGCTGTTACAGATTATGAAAGAAGATTTGTTTGTTAGTTGCTCGTTTGCTATTCATTCACAAGCTTGTTAACAAAGGCTTCTTCCTCCAGTTTTAAATACACTCATACCGGTGAAATTACACGCAAATGCGTGTAACTACCTGATCAGGAAATTTTACACGCAGTTAATTACATGCACTGTCCACGCACTGTCCACGAATACTACACACAGATTACAGGCATTTTACGCGTGTGTAGGTGCTGCAATCCCTTTGACCGGTACTGTATATGCTGAATGTCAATTGTACATATCCTTTAAAAAGAAAAATGCGCTTATTACTGCATCCATGATGGAACGTTTGGTCAAGGATATTGAGAACTGGATGACATCCAATATGCTGAAACTTAATGGAGACAAGTCAGATATAATGGTAATTAATGGCCCTTGTCGTCCCAGAATAGAACTACCACCCATCACCATTTGTGATGAATCTGTATTTAAGTCTGATTCAACAACCTTGCCTTGCGTAGAAGTCGACAGTTCCCTATTGTTGAACAACCATGTCAAAAACACATCAAAATGTTGTTTCTACAAGTTGCATAATTTATTCAAAATCAGAAGATTTCTATCAGAAGACGCTTTTTTTGTTGATTGTTTTAATATTATCATGTTTAAAGATTGAAATTTGACTGTCCACGAAATAAATGCAGTAGAATATATTGGAAAACCTTGTTTTTTAAAGTAAAATTCAACAACAAGAGTATAATCTGAAGAAAACTTGTCTCATTAATTTAAAAAGGTTGATATCAAATTTTCCTTTATATTCAGAATTGTGATTTGACTTTTGTAATGAAAAAACAAATGCTGTCTTTTTTAAATGAGGCATGTCTTCAAAATAATTTACAAGATTAACACTGTTAATTCCAAAAATCAGCACTAAATTTGCTACTCAATTTCATAACATATTCAAACATTTTCATGATTAGTATGTGATGTTATATGACTTTCTTTAAGTTGTTTTAAATTTATTGAGTCAGTCTCTTGTGTTCCTTTTTGCAAATTAGTGATTTTGAAATTATTAAGATTTACCTTTTCTGTTAAAGGTGTTGTACCATTTTTTTAAAATATAACATGTGTTACAGTTGATATGCTATTGTTTAATTGCTGAAAATTTACAGCATTTAAGTTATTCGATGCATTTTTGACATTACTTATTTTATTATTGTTGATCCATCTTTTTTTAAATAAGGTGATAAATCAACAGAACCACCAGCTTGAGATACTTTTTGGTCAACATATTGTTTTGTTGCAGCATCTAATAAATTAATGGCGGAAAAACACAAGATATCCTTTATTTCACAATCAATAGTTGTTTGATCTCTTCTTAAATATCTAATATCAAGATTGCTTGTTAAAACACTTTTTAAAATAGAAATATTCAATTCTGTTTTATCAGCTTTTGGTGCTAATCCAGTTTGTACAGTATTGTGCAAAAGTAATGGAAACGTATTTCGCCGAAATTCGCGGCTTTTCCTGGCTTTTTGACGAAAGAATATCGAATTTTTGATGGAAGTGAATTTTCAATGAAAAGTCATGATAATTCGCAAGGCCTATTGTTTCCAACTACGCGAATTTTCGAACTAAAATTTCCTTGGAACGGAAATTGACTTCGAATTTTCGTGCGAAAAATCGCTCTGTTTGATATATGACTTCGAAAAATTGAGCGAAATTTTGCTCTTTATTTGCTCTTCTCGAACATTCCCACATATTTTCTGGACAAAAATTTGCCAAGTTCGAATTTGCTGCGATGATTCTTTTCTGCCGTCATTTCACAATGTGTAAGCTCTACAATAAACTCTTGTTCGTTTACAGAACAGTTCTACAAGACTCACCTGGATATACTTGAAAGGCTCCTTTTACTGTTTAGTTCACGTTAAAAGCAACGCAGCTCTTTACACAATTATTCTTCAGTCGTTTCTTGGCTCTACAAGGCCACTCGCCTTAAATACGAGCCACTAAGGTGGATGCTTACCCTTACCCTTTTTGTATATCTTATTTCCTACAAAAAGTATACTCATGCAGTATACTTTTTGTATATTTTTCATAGCTCTCAGAATCTTGATGGAGTATACTTTTTGTATAGTCAAAGTATACTCTATATAGTCACAATTTCGCCAAAGCAAACAGATTACACAGTATACAAATAGTATACAAAACCTCAAATGTGGTTTTCAACGGAAAATAGTACACTATTTGTATACAAACTTAAGTAATAGATATTTTTGTATACTTCTAGAAGAGTGCAAATTTTCTCTACTACAGTGTTTCTGGCATTCAACCAGATACTGCATGCATGAATATTTTACTTGTTTATTCATCTAAATTAAATCATATCTATTCCACACTGACCTTTCAAAAGCCCACAGCAGGCACAGCTAACAGGTACTTAACCCCAGCTCATGAAGAGTTACCCATGCAGAACACTGATCTGCTAACCATATATATTTAGGTTGTGTTTATACTGACCAAATGACAAAGTGTTGTCACATATTTTGCACAAAAAATTTATTTTATTACTCCTACTTTTCTTAATCCTATAGCAATCACAACAGTAAGGAACCTGTATATCTATAATTTTCAGATAAGAAATAATGGTCATAGCTTTACAATGTACATATTAAACTTCTGGTAATACTAATATTGCATTTAAATCATGCCTTTTATCCATTTCATCATCATGTTCTATTCTTTGCCAGCATGAACTAAACCAATGACAAATCAATACAATGGCAAATGACTGTATAAATCCTAAGCTACTACAATATTAATAATGTTCAAGTTATATTGCCTATTAACTCAAAATTGGAGGTCAAAATATCACGTCATGGGTCAAAACTCACAAACTCTGTCTTGGTAGAACGACTGACTTAATTACTCCCTAGTGAAACAGCAAGTTAAAATTTTGATTTAATGTATTGTGTGATCAGGTCATGCATCTTGAAACCATGTCTGAAGGCAAATTTGTGTAAGCTGGTGTTGAGCAAATAACATTTCCACAGTTTGCACTATTTTTTAGTTGTGCGGTTATAAAATTTAACAAAACACCTAAAGACTGACCCCATGGGAAACACTGAGTTTTGTTTCCCCTTGGGACCAGTCATGAAGACCTTATTGCAATAAATTATACTTAAGGGGTACAGTCATGCATATTAGTGAGAAATTAATGAATCAATGTACCAGATATCCTAAAAAAGATTCTCCCCACCCCCTTATGGTTGCAAGGTCACTGTCTTTACTACATGCATGTACCACACACATGTATGTGAGTACACATACGTACATACTACTTTGATGCTCTCGAATTATTCGCAGAAAACTTGTTCCTGAGAGAAGCCTTCAGCATAGCTGAACTTGTGCCAGTGTGTTTCTTCATTGTAAATGCTGAAACAGTCAAGTAAAAATGGTGTCAAGATTGAAGCACAATCATGTACAACATCATCTAAGCAATACCTAGAGTTAAATCCTACAGACTGATTGACATCCCACATTACAGTCTTTCCCATAAAACCGTGAACACCAGAGGAAATTTCTGGAATGTTTATTGTATCGTGACCAATCAGGTGTGACATGAAACCACAAAAGATAATGGACAAACCACAGCAGGGATCAGTCACGACTTGATACGAAACAACGAGCTGATAAATTAATTGCAACCACCAGGTGATGTGAGTTAAAGCTAAGGATTTGAAAGGATGCCTGCTCAGACAAATGCCTAAATGCCATTTCTTTTGTGAGAATTCTTCAATTTTCCCTTTGTATCTCTCTGAAAAAGCTATTTTTACCACAAACCAACGCTGGTCACTTGATTCTGTCTGTTCAAAAACTACCAAATTGACCTAAAAGTTAGTGCAAATTATGAAAATTTACAATGGTACAAATTTGCGTCACAGGTAAAGGTTTCTCAGTTACAAAAAAATACTGATCAAAAATCACCAATCACAGCCAACTAGCATGACCTTTTGAACTGCACGTGAAACAAACACAGAGGAACATTGCTTGTGATTGGCTCATTTTTTTTCTCGCTCTCAGTTGCACTGTCTAGCTGTGTCTGATCGACCGATCCTGTCTTCTTGATTTAACATCACTGATCGCTTTTTCGTAAAGCCGAAATCAACAACAAAATCTTTCGGTATTGCAAAACCGTAAATTTAAGATTTCTCGTAAAAGAAAAAGCCAGTTCATTGTTTTAATTGCGTCAAGTCGTGACTAATCGATGCTGCAGTTTTTGGCGGTTACCTTTTGCGGTTTCATCTCGCAATCTGATTGGTAGACTTTCGAAAAGTCCTTCGTCTAGATATGCGCGGAACGAAGGACTTTTCACACTTGATTGGCGCCAATTTTAGCGACCCAAAAAACGGGTCGCTGAGCTAGGCCAATCAGAGTAGCCCTCGTAGACCCCAGGGGATAGAGTTGTCAATCAAAGTTTGCCACACGTAGTGAAGCGTGACTTCCAACATGCTAGATATTCCGAATTATGCGACTATCAGAGGAAAATAATTCAAGAATATCTGTCTTGCATAGATCTGTTTGTGTCTTCTTCAACCAGAGGTGGGAAAAGTCTGACCTTTAAACTAGTCTCGTACGCTTTTGGTCGTTTACTTGGAGAGGATTGCAATGCTATCGTATTCGTAATTGTTCCACTGATTTCAATCACGAAAGATTTGGTCTCCAGCCGCAATTGTCGTGGCATTAGAGCGTCATATGTAGGAGACAACACATTTAAAATCTTAAGTATAAACTGGTGTTTGGAAGTCCCGAGGCGATTCTCAACGACTATTGGCACATTTTTCGTCGAAGGGAACAAACAAATTAAAAATGCACGTGTATTCATCGACGAGAGTCATTGCATCGCTAAATGGTCAGCTTAAGTTTCACTAAGGTGTATCTTTTAATCCCGGTCTAGTACGTCTCCTACACCTGAAGCCTACCTGTTCTTTCATGAGTGAAATCAATTGACTTTCTTGACGATTCGAAACTTTTCCTTTAATACTTGCTAATCTTTCGAATTAGTGTTTCTATCAGCACAAATCACGGCACAAGTGTTGGTTCAAAAAATACTCTGGAGATCTCCTTTCCAAGCGGTGACTCGAGATTGAAAATAAGCTTTCGTTTCATTTCATCTTTGTTTCTGTTACCTTTAGCACAAAGTCAACAAATTTCCACTTTCGATTTCGTAGAAACAAACATGACTGTTTTTGTCGGATTGCGCCATCAAGTGCAGGACTTGCGAATGATGTCATTCGCTTTTTGGCGCGAGACGCAAATGAAAACCTTGCAAGCGAGACAAGTCGACCTCTCGCGACTTCGTCGCTCGCTCATTTACTTCGCGTACGAAAAATCACGATTCGCTCACTAAAACATTTTCTCCCGGGATTATCGTGAGGTTGACTTGTGGCAAGTCTATCTGATTGGTTGCGAAACAAACATTCCAGAAATTTTCTCTGGTGTTCACGGTTTTACAGGAAAGACTGTAAGAACCTCATTATTTTATTTTGGCACAAATTTTGAACTGAAAGTAATAATATTATTTGGTTTGAGAAAGTGGGATACAACTGTACAAGTATACAGGTAATTCACACTTTTCCCAGTAGGGAAGATGAATTTGATTAACTGCTAGCCAGAGGGTACTTACTGAATGTTAGTAGATCAAACAAAGGTGCTGCATACTAAGTTATAACTTAAAAAACAAAGGTTTTTACTCAAAGTATTTAAGTGAGTTTGGCACACTATTGAAAAATGGGAACATGCTGACATAATTTCAATTTA
>NC_090889.1:317877-328174 GCF_036669925.1 Montipora capricornis | reverse complement strand
CAATAATCCAAAACATTTTGCGAAATAGCGATTATGGGCGCGTTGCGTCAAATTCAAAAATACACAAACAATTCTCTTGCTGGTTCGATTGGTTAGTTCCCGGTGTTATAAAATCGGCTTTTGTTGAATGAGACAAACGAACGCGCTCTTTTAAATGCATTCATTTCCTCTCACTACGAAAAATGAGTCAAGCAAACAAGAGGAATGGTCTAATATCGATGGTGCACAGCCTAAACCAAAACGTCTTCACCTAGAAAAAGACGATTCCGACAGTTTGTACCATTGCCCGACCAACTGTGCGAACACGAAGGATTTCAAAGCCAACGCGGGGTAGGAAAACACGTCAACAACAAGCATAGTTGGTTCTTTTATTTCGACGAAAACCCCGCGTAGACTCGAAGATTGCCGCAACTCTTCAAAAGTGCCAACGAAATCGTGCGCCTCGAGTACAGTTGTCGATGATGTATCGTCGCCTAATACGCGTTCAAAACCCGGCGCTAGATCAATGCCGTCCTTCTCATCTTCCAGTCAAATAGGAGAGCAATTTACGACTTGGCTTGCTGGAAGTGGCGGCGGTTACAAGAAAGATCGTCCCGCTCAGCAGATTGTCAATAGATGCTTGAAATTTCTCAAGTTTTGCTGCGAAGAGGAGGAGGAATTAAATGTCGAAGTCATGGATTTTAGCCTGTGTTCTCCAAGCCTGTTGTTTAAGTTTATCGACTATTTACACGAGGAGTGCAAGCTCGGACATGGCGGGAGATTGGGTTACATAGACGCCATTTCGGAGTTGATCGACTTCAGAAAGGTCAACGGGGCATCGGATGGAGGTCTTAGAAAAATTATCTGCCACGGAATTGTACATCAAGAGAGCGCGCAAGACAGTGGCGAAGATGATGAGATTGCAATGGACGCAAGATCTCGACGTCGAAACATTAGAGGCCAGGGGTCATTGGGCCACCATGGAAGAACTCTTAGAAGTCGTGTCGTTTCACTTGCCTCGCTACGAACAAACCGTGAAAACGTGCCAAAATGACCCCGGGCAAGTGAATCCCTCGGACCTGACATTTGCAACCAAATTTTTGGCCACCTACTTGTTCATCAAAGTGAAAGGATCGCGTCCCATGACTTATCAGTATCTCACGGTTGAAATGGTAAAGGCAGCAAAGGAAAATGGGGGTTTCATCGATCAGAAAACCTTTAAGACGGCTGGAAAGTACGGATTTGATTCTGTAATTCTGACTGATACGAGCATGCAAATACTCGACGGCTACATAACTTTCGTGAGGCCTTTGCTCAAACCCCAGTGCGATTTTGTTTTGGTCACCAAAAGCGGAAAACAACACAGCAAATTGGGCAACGAGATGAGCAAGTTGGTCTTTGACGCAATCGGCAAATACATTCACCCCACGCGTTATCGCCAGATCGTCGAGACGCAAAGTCTCGACGCGCTTGACGACAAAGAGCACCGAGTTTTGTGTGAAGACCAAAAGCATAGCTCCGTCGTTGCCAAAGTGCACTATCAGAAGCGGAGATCGCGCGAAGTTGCCGTTAAAGCTCTCGAGTGTCTCCAAAAATTGCAGGGTACCAAAGGGTCGGAAGTAGATAGGGAAGTCAACACAAGATTCAGCGGTGCAATGTCTAGTTCTAAAGCGGCCGTCGAGTGTACGCAATCGGAAAACGCGCTCCCCAATAAAGTTTCCCCGCCCTCAAATCGCCTAGTGATGCAGAGTAATCATCGTCGAATGTTAAAATTCACGTCAAACGAGGACGATTGTCTCAAGCAAGGGATTGATAGGCACGGTTTTGGTCAGTGGACAGCTATTTTAAGAGATGCCGACTACGTTTTTCAAGAGGGAAGGACGGCCGATTCCTTGAAGAAGAGGGTTCATTCAATTAAGTTTGTCTAGGATGAATGAACTTTAAAAAAATTTTGGACTAATTATACATGTATCACGTTTACTTTATTGAATCAACTTTAGAAAAAACTTTTGAACTTTGACGCTGGCAAAAAGGTGTAATGTTTTCCGATTCTCAGACATTAAAAATCATTACTCAGACAGTTATATCACGTATACTTTATTGAATGAACTTGACGCTGGCAAAAAAATGTCATGTTTTCCGATTCTCAGACATTAAAAATCATTTCTCAGACAGTTATATCACGTCTTCTTTATTGAATGAACTTTAGAAAAAACTTTTGAACTTTTCAGATTCTCAAACATGAACGAAATACGAAAAAAGAAATCATTACTCAGACATTTATATATCACGTCTACTTTATTGAATGAACTTTAGAAAAAATTGTTGAACTTTGACGCTGGCAAAATAGTGTAATGTTTTCCGATTTTCAGACATGAACGAAACACGAAAAAAAGAAATTATTACTCAAACAATTATATCACGTCTACTTCATTGAATGAACTTTAGAAAAAACTTTTGAACTTTGACGCTTGCAAAAAAGTGAAATCTTTTCCGATTCTCAGACATGAACGAAACACGAAAAAAAGGAATTGTTACTCAGACATTAACATCACGTCAGAGTCTACTTTATTGAATGAACTTAAAAGAAAAAACTTTTGAACTTTGACGCTGGCAAAAAAAAGTCTAATGTTTCAGGTTCTCAGACATTAAAAATCATTACTCAGACGTTTATATCACGTCTACTTTATTGACTAACGCTTTTCTTTTTATTGAAGTACTTTGTTATCGCGTTTGTCCTGAACGCCGCATTACTCGCGCCCTGACTGTTTGAGTGTCTCTTCCGTTTCCTGCTGCAATCTGCCCGAGTACTTGGGACGGGAGTTATGAATATGGCTTCCTCGTCCTCGTCTTCGTTCTCGTCTTGGAGATCTTGGCCAACACCTTGCTCGGGAGCTGTGTCTTCCTCAGGACTGATGACCGGCAACCTTTCCCAGACATTCGTGACGAGGTGTTGCTTGTTCTCACTCAACAGGCCGAGTGCCGTGCATATTCGCTTCCGCTCGGCCAAGGCCTCGGCGGTGCCATACGTGCCCAGCGACATATGATGATCTTTGAGATTTTCGGACAGCATTCGCATGTAGGCCTTAAGGTTGGCGCGAACGGAACGTTCGTCGCTCGTTCGCAATTTGTCATAGCACTCCTTGAGCTCTATTTCCGTCGTCCGGACCCAAGCGTTTTCGAATGCTATTCTCGCAGCCTCTCGGCGTTTATGCTCTCGGGCTTGCCTTTGCTCCTCCTCATATCGGTCCAGTTCCCTCGTGACTGCACTAGGCAACGGTTCTTCGGGATTCGAGGAGATGAGTTCCGCGTTCTGAGTGGACACGCCCTTAGTTCTGAGCAGGGTCTTGCGCCGTTTGTGCTGCTCCTTTCTGTCCTCTTCCGCTCTGTGCCTCTTGGCCCTCTCGGTCTGGAGCATGTGCAATACCTGCCTGTGACGAAGGCTATCTGGCTGCAGGCCTCTGAGATGTTCCTCAAGGGCGTACAAGACGTCACCCGCGTGACTGGCATCTGACTGGCTATCTGAAGCTTCCGAGTCGCTTTGCTCGTCTTGGTCCTCTACAGGAACTGGCGCGGTGTTCTCGGTCATTATCTCCTCCAACGATACCGACTGTAGTGCTTCTTTCTCGCTCTGCTTTAAGGCACCGTCTTCGTACAACGAACGCTCTTCGTCTGTTTCTGATTGGTCCTCCTCGTCGGTTTCACGATGTTGTGTCTCTTGGGCTTTTCATGTTGCCCAGATCAGGCATTCCATTGGGTGCTTTTTCAACCAAGTAGCCGCACGTTTTGTGGGGTTCGCCAGTCTCTTGAACGGTGAGGTGCTGGGGCTTCTGTCCATGGCGGGTTGATCAGACGGTCCAAAGTCGAGCTTTTTCTGACAAGTTATCAACATGGGACAGCGGTTGATGAAAGATTTTGCCCTCTGATACTTCACGTCGTGTGCGGAATAACCACCCTGTGTCAACGTTTTCCAGTCGTCGATATCTAGGGTTGATTCCGTAGCCTCGTCCAAGAATATGACCTCGGTGAATGGCGTAATCATCGATTTATTAAAGGCACGCTGTTTGGTAACCGTGGCTACGTTTCCGTGATGTACGAGGCTGAGGATCGGGAAAAACAGGCTTGTTTTGCCGCTGTTAGCGTCTCCGACTAGACACAACACCTTGTCCTTGTGTTTTTTCTTATTGTAGTTTAGGAGTTTGACAAACTCTTCGCAGAAGCCACATACGTCGTCAGGAGTGAGACTGTTTTCCAAAATCTGGCGAAAGTATTTTGCGTCGGGAATTTGGTTTGGCTCGTACGGGCAAAACGCTCTGGGTGATACCTTGCCTATTTGGTGTTCTTCGATGGCGTCCTCGACGAAATTCCTTCCTTTCAATGACCAGCAAGCGCCGTTGTTCACTTCGATGAGATCGTAATCCACGGTTAGTGGTCGAAACAGCTCACAATAAGGATCCGACAACAGGTCAATGATTTTCTTCATCTGCGGAAGCATCCGCGACTTAAACTGCTCATTGGTGGCCAAGGTGTTTACGAAAGCCCTTGTCTCGCACTTGTATGAAAACGTGAACGTGGATCTGGGATCTTTCTTGTAGATTTTTCCTCTGTAGGTAGCATAGCCAAGTTTTCCCATGGCGATTGCTATATCGTTAACCAGGATTGCGAGTTTATTTGACAGCATCTTTTCGTCGTCGCACGGTGGCTGGCTGGTGGACGCCTGCGACGTCGCCGTGTTGGACTCGAAGCCAAATTTGTCCAGTTGTAGCTTTGCCGCGGTCAGACGTTCGATTGCTTTCAGCAAGAACGCGTGAAACTTCTGATTAACCAGGGTCACTCGCACGACGTTTTCACTGCCACAATCGTCTAACTCCTGGGTGCATAAGCAATCCTCACCGATCAGCTTCCTGGCCTCGTCTCTGTAGGAGTGTTTGTAAGATGATCTCACAAGGTCTCGCATGAAAGGATTTTTATGATCTTTGAACACTTTGTAAAGTTCTGCCGTGGCTGGAGATTCCTTTCCATCCTGGAACTGCACCTGTCGAATACAAATTAAATGGGACAATGTCTCAGAACATTTTCACGATTTGTTTTGCTACCTGCAGCACTGTGATTGTGCTTGTTCCTTTTCTTTTTATCTCGCTTTACATTGGATTGCTAGACACATCTCAAGGAGAGCTCTCAAAGAAAGATACGACATTCGTTACCTGGGTTGCTGTGACATCCAGTCCGCAATTTAGCAGGGCCTTGTGAACCGAAATTGGGCTGGCAGGGGCGCCATTTATTGTAGTCAACGCGACCCAGTATGAGATTGCGGGGCACAGTGATTTGTTTATACTCGTCAAGTTCCCTTCGAGCCACTGTTGCGTCATGGAACTTGGAATGTCATCGCCAGAACTACTCTCATCGTCTGTTTCTTCGTTGATGCAACAGTGTTTCTTCTCTTGGCTCGAAATGGCGCTAAAGAAAAACGCTGCGTTGTGGATACCTGAAACACAGCACAGTCAAATGCGTTCAATTTCATTTTTGATACTTAAAATGTTTTCCAAATTTCCTCGGAAACAAAGGTATTCCAATAAATACTGACCTGAAATAGCATTGTCGCATGAATCACGTTTGCTGCAAATAGAAGTCCACGCCCTGCCCAAATCTTTATCTTTTGCTTTAAAAATACATTTTGCGCTTATGATGCTGCACCTTCCGCTGATAACTGGTAAGAGATAACACAGTGCAGCGCTCTTTATCCCTTCACTATTTAGCTGTCGGCACGGTTGTCTTGTGCGCTGCATTTTCTCCTGTAGCTCAGATGTTGTAAAATGATTGCGTCTCTTATATAGTGGATCAAAGCAGTGAAATGTTGACACATAAATTTGAAAGCGCTGCCCGTGATAATAATGATCAACGATGCACGAGAGTTTACTATTTCTTTGTCATGTGTTCACTTGCAACTTGTCGTCAAATAGGTGTCACACATCATGTAACTGTCGAATGGGTGTGAAAAGGGGCGTTTCTATTTTTGTACCTTAAGTACGTTTGACTACCAATCCCGCACAATGATGGTGTTTCCCACGGGAAACCCAAAGAAATAACAGATCAAGTCAATGAAACACAACATCGATACGATCGCTTGGCTTGTTTACTCAGTCGAGCCACTCCTGTTGACCCAGCATGGTTTTTGCGATTTAACACTTTTCCGAGATAAACTCGCCATCTAATCAAGGAAATCCAAAGCACAAACAATGCAATCAAGGCTGTTATCGTAAACGGGTAATAGCTCTCTTTGTTGACAATAATTCACAGAAACAACGGGAAACCTGACACATTTTGTGCAGTGATTTAGGACTAAATTTTAACAGGAATGCATTTAGGATGTTGCTTATGGCAATCCTTCCTCCTTTGTTCACGTCACTGAGATCAGGCTGAGTGACACATGTTTGTAATCTTAGCAACGTGTTACTGGATATTGAAAAGTTATCAGATCTCTGGCAACGAAGACGACATCGATGCAAAAGAGCAAAATTTCTGTCATCAATTAAAATGAGTTACACTATTCGTCCTAACAAGCCACTAACAAGTAACTGTGTCCGCAAAAACCGTCCTTTTCTGCGTATGTTGAAAATTTGGTTGAATAAAATCTTGTGTATTTCTGCTTGTTTGCTGCAAAAATTGGGTTTCATTACCTCGGTGTAAAAACCTGTGAAACTCTTTCTTTGTTTTGTTAGCTCGTGGTAGGGTTAGGTTATTGTTTGATGTTTTTTTGCTCTTTTGTTTTCCTTTGTGCTACGTCATCTGTGAGTTTCACAGATTTTTACACCGAGGATGAGCCCAAAAATTAAGCTAAACCAGTGAAGCACCACGTGTCCGGGAGATCTGGAAAATCCGCGTTTTCTGTGCACGCCGAAAGCTGTTTGACTAAAATCGTAACATGAAGGCTTGACTGCTGATAAAACTCAAGCCGAACCAGGAAAGAAACTTGTGTCCGGGAAATCCGGAAAATCCGTGTTTTCCGTGCCTGCCGAAAAGTTCTTAGAATGAAATCAAAAAAAAAAAATAATAATAATAATAATAATAATAATAATGAAATCAAAGGCATTAAGGAATGATCGCTGATAATACTCAAGCCGAACCAGGGAAAAGCCTTGTGTCCGGGAAATCCGAAAAATCTGCGTTTTCCGGGCATGCCGAAAAGTTCTTAGAATGGAATCGAATAATAATAATAATAATAATAATAATAATAATGAATGAAATCAAAGGCATTAAGGAATGACCGCTGATAATACTCAAGCCGAGCCAGGGAAAAGCCTTGTGTCCGGGAAATCCGAAAAATCTGCGTTTTCCGGGCATGCCGAAAAGTTCTTAGAATGGAATCCAATAATAATAATAATAATAATAATAATAATAAAAATAATAATGAATGAAATCAAAGGCATTAAGGAATAACCGCTGATAAAGCTCAAGCCGAACCAGGGAAGAGCCTTGTGTCCGGGAAATCCGGAAACTCCGCCTTTTCCGTGCATGCCGAAAAGTTCTTAGAATGAAATCAAATAATAAAAATAATAATAATAATAATAATAATAATAATAATAATAATCATAATAATAATGAATGAAATCAAAGGCATTAAGGAATGACCGCTGATAAAACTCAAGCCGAACCAGGGACGAAGCTTGTGTCCGGGAAATCCGGAAAATCCGTCTTTTCCGTGCATGCCGAAAAGTTCTTATAATGAAATCAAATAATAATAATAATAATAATAATAATAATAATAATAATGAAATCAAAGGCATTAAGGAATGACCGCTGATAAAACTCAAGCCGAACCAGGGAAGAGCCTTGTGTCCGAGAAATCCGGAAAATCCGTGTTTTCCGTGTCTGCCGAAAAGTTCTTAGAATGAAATCAAATAATAATAATAATAATAATAATAATAATAATAATAATAATCATAATAATCATAATAATCATGAATGAAATCAAGGCATTAAGGAATGACCGCTGATAAAACTCAAGCCGAACCAGGGAAGACACTTGTGCCCGGGAAATCCGGAAAATCCGCCTTTTCCGTGCATGCCAAAAAGTTATTGGACTGAAATCAATGTTATTAAGGAAACACCGTTGACAGAACTCAAGCTGAACCAGAGAAGAGCATTCTCACCGGGAAATCCGGAAAATCCGTCTTTTCCGTGCATGCCAAAAAGTTATTCACACCACAGGTAAACAATTTTGGTGATTACGGAAAATACGGATTTTACGGATTTCCCGGAGATATGAATATTTAATGATTAAACTTGCAGTAACGACTGACTGCTGTCTGTGACAAACTTTTACTTGACCACGGAAAATACGGATTTCACGGATTTCCCGGAGATATGAATATTTAATGATTAAACTTGCAGTAACGACTGACTGCTGTCTGTGACAAACTTTTACTTGACCACGGAAAATACGGATTTCACGGATTTCCCGGAGATATGAATATTTAATATATTCTAATATAATATATTACTTCTCTTTTTTTCTGTAAGTATCTATATATATATATATATATATATATATACTTACAGAAAAAAAGAGAAGTAATATATTATATTAGAATATATTAACATGGAATAACATTAAATATTCATATCTCCGGGAAATCCGTGAAATCCGTATTTTCCGTGGTCAAGTAAAAGTTTGTCACATACAGTAGTCAGTCGTTACTGCAAGTTTAATCATTAAATATTCATATCTCCGGGAAATCCGTGAAATCCGTATTTTCCGTGGTCAAGTAAAAGTTTGTCACAGACAGCAGTCAGTCGTTACTGCAAGTTTAATCATTAAATATTCATATCTCCGGGAAATCCGTAAAATCCGTATTTTCCGTAATCACCAAAATTGTTTACCTGTGGTGTGACTAACTTTTCGGCATGCACGGAAAAGGCGGATTTTCCGGATTTCCCGGTGAGAAGGCTCTTCCCTGGTTCGACTTGAGTTTTATCAGCAGTGAATTCTTAATTCCACTGATTTCAGTGCAATCACTTTTTTGGCATGCACGGAAAAGACGGATTTTCCGGATTTCCCGGACACAAGCTTCTTCCCTGGTTCGGCTTGAGTTTTATCAGCGGTCATTCCTTAATGGCTTTGACTTTATCATTATTATTATTATTATTATTATTTTTATTATTATTATTATTATTTGATTTCATTCTAAGAACTTTTCGGCGTGCACGGAAAACACGGATTTTCCGGATTTCCCTGACACAAGGCTCTTCCCTGGTTCGGCTTGAGTTTTATCAGCGGTCATTCCTTAATGCCTTTGATTTCATTCATTATAATTATTATTATTATTATTATTATTATTACTATTATTATTATTATTATTTGATTTCATTCTAAGAACTTTTCGGCAGGCACGGAAAAGGCGGATTTTCCGGATTTCCCGGACACAAGGCTCTTCCCTGGTTAGGCTTGAGTATTATCAGCGGTTATTCCCTCATGCCATTGATGTCATTTCAAGAACTTTTCGGCATGCACGGTAAACGCGGATTTTCCGGATTTCTCGGCGCTAAGGCTCTTCCCTGGTTCGACTTGAGTTTTATCAGCATTGATTTCAGTCTAATAAATTTTCGGCACATAATACGTGCCTATCTGCAACGAAAACACTAAAGGAACCGGGAAGTACGGGAAACGATCTATAACATTTCCCAAATTTCAATTTTGTTTCCTTTTTTGAGTTGAGTGTTGTATTTCTTCAGCAAATTTCGGCATTCGATTGTGAGATACAAAGTGATCTTTTAGTCGCTTTTTAGCTTCTTTCTTTTAACTATCGATGTTTTTGAGCGCTTTTTGTTTTTCAAAGGTGTTCCTTTTCTTGGTTATGGAACGGTCCCCTCTTGAAAAGCGAGAACAGATTGTTCCTCTTTTTTGTGTTCCTTTTGATGAATTCGGAACGTGCTTTCATACTACTTGGGAACAAAATGGTCCTTCATTGCTAAAAGGGGAACCAATTGTTCCGAGTTCCGAATCCCGAGCGGAACAAATTGGTCCTTAATGGGTGATTTGGGAACTATTGTTCCTAAACATGTGTTCCTTTTGATAAAATGGGAACGTGCTTTTATAAAGATACGGAACAAAATGGTCCTTTATTGTTAAAAAGAGAACCAATTGTTCCGAATTCCTAATCCCAAGCGGAACAAATTGGACCTTAATGGGTGATCTGGGAACTACACCTTTTGCTGTTCATTTACGCAAAAGATACATTCATTTACGTCAACAGTCGAAACTACGTTCATTAGCACTTCCATGAACTTCAATAACGCGAACGAACTTTCAATAACGCTA
>NC_090889.1:305377-310377 GCF_036669925.1 Montipora capricornis | reverse complement strand
TTTCCAAAATCTGGCGAAAGTATTTTGCGTCGGGAATTTGGTTTGGCTCGTACGGGCAAAACGCTCTGGGTGATACCTTGCCTATTTGGTGTTCTTCGATGGCGTCCTCGACGAAATTCCTTCCTTTCAATGACCAGCAAGCGCCGTTGTTCACTTCGATGAGATCGTAATCCACGGTTAGTGGTCGAAACAGCTCACAATAAGGATCCGACAACAGGTCAATGATTTTCTTCATCTGCGGAAGCATCCGCGACTTAAACTGCTCATTGGTGGCCAAGGTGTTTACGAAAGCCCTTGTCTCGCACTTGTATGAAAACGTGAACGTGGATCTGGGATCTTTCTTGTAGATTTTTCCTCTGTAGGTAGCATAGCCAAGTTTTCCCATGGCGATTGCTATATCGTTAACCAGGATTGCGAGTTTATTTGACAGCATCTTTTCGTCGTCGCACGGTGGCTGGCTGGTGGACGCCTGCGACGTCGCCGTGTTGGACTCGAAGACAAATTTGTCCAGTTGTAGCTTTGACGCGGTCAGACGTTCGATTGCTTTCAGCAAGTACGCGTGAAACTTCTGATTAACCAGGGTCACTCGCACGACGTTTTCACTGCCACAATCGTCTAACTCCTGGGTGCATAAGCAATCCTCACCGATCAGCTTCCTGGCCTCGTCTCTGTAGGAGTGTTTGTAAGATGATCTCACAAGGTCTCGCATGAAAGGATTTTTATGATCTTTGAACACTTTGTAAAGTTCTGCCGTGGCTGGAGATTCCTTTCCATCCTGGAACTGCACCTGTCGAATACAAATTAAATGAGACAATGTCTCAGAACATTTTCACGATTTGTTTTGCTACCTGCAGCACTGTGATTGTGCTTGTTCCTTTTCTTTTTATCTCGCTTTACATTGGATTGCTAGACACATCTCAAGGAGAGCTCTCAAAGAAAGATACGACATTCGTTACCTGGGTTGCTGTGACATCCAGTCCGCAATTTAGCAGGGCCTTGTGAACCGAAATTGGGCTGGCAGGGGCGCCATTTATTGTAGTCAACGCGACCCAGTATGAGATTGCGGGGCACAGTGATTTGTTTATACTCGTCAAGTTCCCTTCGAGCCACTGTTGCGTCATGGAACTTGGTATGTCATCGCCAGAACTACTCTCATCGTCTGTTTCTTCGTTGATGCAACAGTGTTTCTTCTCTTGGCTCGAAATGGCGCTAAAGAAAAACGCTGCGTTGTGGATACCTGAAACACAGCACAGTCAAATGCGTTCAATTTCATTTTTGATACTTAAAATGTTTTCCAAATTTCCTCGGAAACAAAGGTATTCCAATAAATACTGACCTGAAATAGCATTGTCGCATGAATCACGTTTGCTGCAAATAGAAGTCCACGCCCTGCCCAAATCTTTATCTTTTGCTTTAAAAATACATTTTGCGCTTATGATGCTGCACCTTCCGCTGATAACTGGTAAGAGATAACACAGTGCAGCGCTCTTTATCCCTTCACTATTTAGCTGTCGGCACGGTTGTCTTGTGCGCTGCATTTTCTCCTGTAGCTCAGATGTTGTAAAATGATTGCGTCTCTCATATAGTGGATCAAAGCAGTGAAATGTTGACAAATACATTTGAAAGCGCTGCCCGTGATAATAATGATCAACGATGCACGAGAGTTTACTATTTCTTTGTCATGTGTTCACTTGCAACTTGTCGTCAAATAGGTGTCACACATCATGTAACTGTCGAATGGGTGTGAAAAGGGGCGTTTCTATTTTTGTACCTTAAGTACGTTTGACTACCAATCCCGCACAATGATGGTGTTTCCCACAGGAAACCCAAAGAAATAACAGATCAAGTCAATGAAACACAACATCGATACGATCGCTTGGCTTGTTTACTCAGTCGAGCCACTCCTGTTGACCCAGCATGGTTTTTGCGATTTAACACTTTTCCGAGATAAACTCGCCATCTAATCAAGGAAATCCAAAGCACAAACAATGCAATCAAGGCTGTTATCGTAAACGGGTAATAGCTCTCTTTGTTGACAATAATTCACAGAAACAACGGGAAACCTGACACATTTTGTGCAGTGATTTAGGACTAAATTTTAACAGGAATGCATTTAGGATGTTGCTTATGGCAATCCTTCCTCCTTTGTTCACGTCACTGAGATCAGGCTGAGTGACACATGTTTGTAATCTTAGCAACGTGTTACTGGATATTGAAAAGTTATCAGATCTCTGGCAACGAAGACGACATCGATGCAAAAGAGCAAAATTTCTGTCATCAATTAAAATGAGTTACACTATTCGTCCTAACAAGCCACTAACAAGTAACTGTGTCCGCAAAAACCGTCCTTTTCTGCGTATGTTGAAAATTTGGTTGAATAAAATCTTGTGTATTTCTGCTTGTTTGCTGCAAAAATTGGGTTTCATTACCTCGGTGTAAAAACCTGTGAAACTCTTTCTTTGTTTTGTTAGCTCGTGGTAGGGTTAGGTTATTGTTTGATGTTTTTTTGCTCTTTTGTTTTCCTTTGTGCTACGTCATCTGTGAGTTTCACAGATTTTTACACCGAGGATGAGCCCAAAAATTAAGCTAAACCAGTGAAGCACCACGTGTCCGGGAGATCTGGAAAATCCGCGTTTTTTGTGCACGCCGAAAGCGCTGTTTGACTAAAATCGTAACATGAAGGCTTGACTGCTGATAAAACTCAAGCCGAACCAGGAAAGAAACTTGTGTCCGGGAAATCCGGAAAATCCGTGTTTTCCGTGCCTGCCGAAAAGTTCTTAGAATGAAATCAAAAAATAATAATAATAATAATAATAATAATAATAATAATAATAATAATAATAATGAAATCAAAGGCATTAAGGAATGATCGCTGATAATACTCAAGCCGAACAAGGGAAAAGCCTTGTGTTCGGGAAATCCGAAAAATCTGCGTTTTCCGGGCATGCCGAAAAGTTCTTAGAATGGAATCGAATAATAATAATAATAATAATAATAATAATAATAATAATAATAATAATAATGAAATCAAAGGCATTAAGGAATGACCGCTGATAATACTCAAGCCGAGCCAGGGAAAAGCCTTGTGTCCGGGAAATCCGAAAAATCTGCGTTTTCCGGGCATGCCGAAAAGTTCTTAGAATGGAATCGAATAGTAATAATAATCATAATAATAAAAATAATAATGAATGAAATTAAAGGCATTAAGGAATGACCGCTGATAAAGCTCAAGCCGAACCAGGGAAGAGCCTTGTGTCCGGGAAATCCGGAAACTCCGCCTTTTTCGTGCATGCCGAAAAGTTCTTAGAATGAAATCAAATAATAATAATGATAATAATAATAATAATAATAATAATAATAATAATCATAATAATCATAATAATCATGAATGAAATCAAGGCATTAAGGAATGACCGCTGATAAAACTCAAGCCGAACCAGGGAAGACACTTGTGCCCGGGAAATCCGGAAAATCCGCCTTTTCTGTGCATGCCAAAAAGTCATTAGACTGAAATCAATGTTATTAAGGAAACACCGTTGACAGAACTCAAGCTGAACCAGAGAAGAGCATTCTCACCGGGAAATCCGGAAAATCCGTCTTTTCCGTGCATGCCAAAAAGTTATTCACACCACAGGTAAACAATTTTGGTGATTACGGAAAATACGGATTTTACGGATTTCCCGGAGATATGAATATTTAATGATTAAACTTGCAGTAACGACTGACTGCTGTCTGTGACAAACTTTTACTTGACCACGGAAAATACGGATTTCACGGATTTCCCGGAGATATGAATATTTAATGATTAAACTTGCAGTAACGACTGACTGCTGTCTGTGACAAACTTTTACTTGACCACGGAAAATACGGATTTCACGGATTTCCCGGAGATATGAATATTTAATGATTAAACTTGCAGTAACGACTGACTGCTGTCTGTGACAAACTTTTACTTGACCACGGAAAATACGGATTTCACGGATTTCCCGGAGATATGAATATTTAATATATTCTAATATAATATATTACTTCTCTTTTTTTCTGTAAGTATCTATATAAATAAATAAATATATATATATACACAAAAAAAGAAAAGTAATATATTATATTAGAATATATTAACATGGAATAACATTAAATATTCATATCTCCGGGAAATCCGTGAAATCCGTATTTTCCGTGGTCAAGTAAAAGTTTGTCACAGACAGCAGTCAATCGTTACTGCAAGTTTAATCATTAAATATTCATATATCCGGGAAATCCGTGAAATCCGTATTTTCCGTGGTCAAGTAAAAGTTTGTCACAGACAGCAGTCAGTCGTTACTGCAAGTTTAATCATTAAATATTCATATCTCCGGGAAATCCGTAAAATCCGTATTTTCCGTAATCACCAAAATTGTTTACCTGTGGTGTGACTAACTTTTCGGCATGCACGGAAAAGGCGGATTTTCCGGATTTCCCGGTGAGAAGGCTCTTCCCTGGTTCGACTTGAGTTTTATCAGCAGTGAATTCTTAATTCTATTGATTTCAGTGCAATCACTTTTTTGGCATGAGCGGAAAAGACGGATTTTCCGGATTTCCCGGACACAAGCTTCTTCCGTGATTCGGCTTGAAGTTTATCAGCGGTCATTCCTTAATGGCTTTGACTTTATTATTATTATTATTATTATTATTATTATTATTATTATTATTATTATTATTATTATTATTTGATTTCATTCTAAGAACTTTTCGGCATGCACGGAAAACACGGATTTTCCGGATTTCCCTGACACAAGGCTCTTCCCTGGTTCGGCTTGAGTTTTATCAGCGGTCATTCCTTAATGCCTTTGATTTCATTCATTATAATTATTATTATTATTATTATTATCATTTTTATTATTATTATTATTTGATTTCATTCTAAGAACTTTTCGGCAGGCACGGAAATGGCGGATTTTCCGGATTTCCCGGACACAAGGCTCTTCTCTGGTTCGGCTTGAGTATTATCAGCGGTCATT
>NC_090889.1:292877-297877 GCF_036669925.1 Montipora capricornis | reverse complement strand
GGTGCAAGACTTTTTCTGTGTTTTCCACGTTTCCTCCCACCAGCCGGTCCACTTGACTTCGTACTTGACTTTTCATTTCTTCGGCAGTATCATTTTCATCGGAATCGTCGTCGCTTTGCCCGTTGACGGGTTCCTTCTTTCTCTCGTGTGTGGCAATCGCACTAAAGAAAAATGCTGCGTTTGGAATGCCTGAAAAACAGGGGAATTTTCTTAGTTAGCATTCAGTTAAAAGTTGAAATAACATTCCATGCATTGAAGTAAACGTACTTGAAATTGCTGTATCGCAAGAATCGCGCGTCTTGCAAATTGAAGCCCAAGACCGACGGAGAGAGTTGTACCTCACGTTGCACACGCATTTCGCACTCACAATACTGCATCGTCACGTGAAATTTGTCGCGGATGCACCTTACTCGGCGGCATCCAAATACCCCAGGGAAATGCGCGGTGACCGAAAACAAAAACAAAACAGACACTCACATTAACCGGAGAATCGAACAAACAAACCAAAAAAAAAAGAACGCGAAAAAGAACAAAATAGGCCTTACTTCAAGTGGCCATCATTCGACGCTTATTAAAACGGCGTGCATCTAATTAGAGGCATTTCTGGACATATCTGCATCATTTTGGGCGAAAGAGAAAAACGATACAATACAATAATGTAAACACAATTTCGGAACAGCCAAATAATCCGTCGTTTCCGGGCTCTCTCAAGAAGTTATCGATGGAGCACCTTCCAGTGACAGAGCTAGACGAGAATCGAAGACGAATAAACTGGTCATCGATTTAGGGTTTAATGCATGTAGTAAACTTGCAGTTAAAGGAGAGGTTCTGTAGTATGATATTGAGATCCGGTTATTTTCCGTTCCCTTTCAAAGACCTTTTGACCAGACTATTTATCATCAATATGCATGTGAAATGTGAGACGAGAGTGCTGGCCGCAAAGTTTCTGGAAGGGGCCGAAATTGCCGAGACTCGAGGATTTTCCGGAGACGCGGTCGAAATCACAACATATAACCCTAGCAAACAAAGCAAAAACAAAACGAAACAAAAACAAAAATGCAAGTAGACCTGTGTGAAGCCACTTACAGTTGAGGAGAGATGTTATGTGATGTAATATTCATAGCATCTCCGGGAAATCCGGCTATTCCGGCTGATTTCAAATAACATTCAAATGGCATGTCAGGCGAAAGAGCTGTACGAAGAGCCATAAGATCCGGCTAACCCGAACCCGAACCGAATACCTCTCGGTCGGCTCCCTCAGCTCACTTTGCATTGAAATATTCATGAAGTACGACCTGGCCGAGGAGTTTTCCGACCGAAATGGCCGGGACTCGAGAACTTTCCGAAAACAAAATCGATATCATCACATCATATAAGCTCTGTAAAACAAAACAAAACTGCAAGTAGATTGTGAATGATCTACTTACAGCCGAAGAGAGAAGTTATGTGATGCAATATTCATAGCATATCCGGGAAATCCGTAATATCCGCCTTTTCCGACCCCTTCTGCGATAATAATCAAGTGTCACGTACCGAAATGGCCGGGAATCGAGAATTTTCCGAAGACAAAATCGATATCACATCATATAATCTCTACAAAACAAGACAAAACTGCAAGTAGATTGTGAATGATCTACTTAAAGCCGAAGAGAGAAGTTATGTGATGCAATATTCATAGTATGTCCGGGAAATCCGTGATATCAGACCGATTTCACGAGGATATGAATATTTAAACATTCTGCTTATCTTTACTGCTGTAAGTACTATCACTATTGTTATAATACATACTATATATTATACTTACAGTTGTAAGGAGAAGTAAAAAGAATTAAATATTCATATCCCCGTCAAATCCGTGAAATCCGTCTTTTTCCTTCTCAAATAAGTATGCACTTTGCATGATGTATTACATCCCGAAAATCAGTGACACTGCAAGTGTCCGCCCTTGAATTAATCCTAAACTGGAAGACGGGAAAGACGGATTTCACGGGGATATGAATATTTAAACAGTCTACTTCTCTTTACTACTGTAAGTACTATCACTTTTCTTATTATAATACATACTATATATTATACTTACAGTTGTAAGGAGAAGTAAAAAGAATTAAATATTCATATCCCCGTCAAATCCGTGAAATCCGTCTTTTTCCTTCTCAAATAAGTATGCACTTTGCATGATGTATTACATCCCGAAAATCAGTGACACTGCAAGTGTCCGCCCTTGAATTAATCCTAAACTGGAAGACGGGAAAGACGGATTTCACGGGGATATGAATATTTAAACAGTCTACTTCTCTTTACTACTGTAAGTACTATCACTTTTCTTATTATAATACATACTATATATTATACTTACAGTTGTAAGGAGAAGTAAAAAGAATTAAATATTCATATCCCCGTCAAATCCGTGAAATCCGTCTTTTTCCTTCTCAAATAAGTATGCACTTTGCATGATGTATTACATCCCGAAAATCAGTGACACTGCAAGTGTCCGCCCTTGAATTAATCCTAAACTGGAAGACGGGAAAGACGGATTTCACGGGGATATGAATATTTAAACAGTCTACTTCTCTTTACTACTGTAAGTACTATCACTTTTCTTATTATAATACATACTATATATTATACTTACAGTTGTAAGGAGAAGTAAAAAGAATTAAATATTCATATCCCCGTCAAATCCGTGAAATCCGTCTTTTCCTTCTCAAATAAGTATGCACTTTGCATGATGTATTACATCCCGAAAATCAGTGACACTGCAAGTGTCCCCCCTTGAATTAATCCTAAACTGGAAGACGGGAAAGACGGATTTCACGGGGATATGAATATTTAAACAGTCTACTTCTCTTTACTACTGTAAGTATTATCAATATCTTTACAAAACATATTATTATTATTATTATTATTATTATTATTATTATTATTATCAGTTATGTTCTGTTTAAACTTTCCTTTGAATAGTCCAGTACTTTTCCGTTTGATGGTTATTGTTATTCTTGTTACCATTCTCCGGATATTGACCAGATATTGATGGTTTCCGACTTTTCCGACAAAAAGGTTTTCGGAAGGGTTCGGATTGGCCGGATGTTACGGCTATTCGTCTCGCTCTGTGGTCCCACGTGACACTTGATTATTATCTCAGCTGGGTCGGAAAAGGCCGATATCACGGATTTCCCGGAGATGCTATGAATATTGCATGACATAATTTCTCTCTTCGGCTGTAAGTAGATCATTCACAATCTACTTGCAGTTTTGTCTTGTTTTGCAGAGGTTGTATGATGTGATATCTATTTTGTCTTCGGAAAATTCTCGATTCCCGGCCATTTCGGTACGTGACACTTGATTATTATCTCAGAAGGGGTCGGAAAAGTCAGATTTCACGGATTTCCCGGAGATGCCATGAATATCTTATCATATAACTTGTCAATTTAACTGTAAGTTGTTTTACATCGTTAGATATTCGTTGCATCTTCGGGAAATCCGATAAATCCGACTTTCTCGACAGAAAGGTCTTCGGGAGGGTTCGGATTGGCCGGATGTTACGGCTATTCGTATCGCTCTGTCGTCCCACGTGACACTTGATTATTATCTCAGCTTGGTCGGAAAAAGCGGATATCACGGATTTCCCGGAGATGCTATGAATATTGCATCACATAACTTCTCTCTTCGGCTATAAATAGATCATTCACAATCTACTTGCAGTTTAGTTTTGTCTTACAGAGCTTATATGATATGATGATATCGATTTTGTTTTCGGAAAGTTTTCGAGTCCCGGCCATTTCGGTCCCGGTCGGAAAACTCTTCGGCCAGGTCGTACCTCATGAATATTTCAATGCAAGATGAGTTGAGCGAGCTGGCCGAAAAGTTCTCGGGAGGGTTCGGATTGGCCGGATCTTACGGATATCCCGGGGACTTTACGATGAATCGCTTCTCTCTTTAACTGCAAGTAAATGGCGAATAAAAATAAGTTGTCTATTTGTCTCTTGTAGCGCCTGCGTTCAAATTCGGTGGCGATCCCAAACAGGGTTGACCACTGTCTCACGAGATTCTCCTTCAACGTGTACCGGGCGAACAAAATCGGAAATGGCGGATTTAACGATTCTTCAAAACACTCAATTGGTCCGTTCACCGCGGACCGAAGTGAAAAGGGAACCAAGAAATAAGGGAAACGATCTATAACATTTCCCAAATTTCAATTTTGTTTCCTTTTTTGAGTTGAGTGTTGTATTTCGTCAGCAAAATTTCGGCATTCGATTGTGTTCCACAAAGTGATCTTTTAGTCGCTTTTTGGCTTCTTTCTTTTTAACTAACGATGTTTTTGAGCGCATTTTGTTTTTCAAAGGTGTTCCTTTTCTTGGTTCTGGAACGGTCCCCTCTGGAAAAGCGAGAACAGATTGTTCCTCTTTTTTGTGTTCCTTTTGATGAATTCGGAACGTGCTTTCATACTACTTGGGAACAAAATGGTCCTTCATTGCTAAAAGGGGAACCAATTGTTCCGAGTTCCGAATCCCGAGCGGAACAAATTGGTCCTTAATGGGTGATTTGGGAACTATTGTTCCTAAACATGTGTTCCTTTTGATAAAATGGGAACGTGCTTTTATAAAGATACGGAACAAAATGGTCCTTTATTGTTAAAAAGAGAACCAATTGTTCCGAATTCCTAATCCCAAGCGGAACAAATTGGACCTTAATGGGTGATCTGGGAACTACACCTTTTGCTGTTCATTTACGCAAAAGATACATTCATTTACGTCAACAGTCGAAACTACGTTCATTAGCACTTCCATGAACTTCAATAACGCGAACGAACTTTCAATAACGCTATTTGCATGTGAATTAACATTCAATAGCATCAACGGATGAACCATTGCACCTTTGGACAATCAAAGATAACAAATATCCTTTCAATCTCGCGCAATGGTTAATCATTAACACTAATAGAAAATCAATTGCATAGTGTGACAATCAATGGCGTATTAGAGACATAAAATAATCAATTT
>NC_090889.1:282877-287877 GCF_036669925.1 Montipora capricornis | reverse complement strand
TTTGACGCTGGCAAAAAAAAGTGTAATGTTTCAGGTTCTCAGACATTAAAAATCATTACTCAGACGTTTATATCACGTCTACTTTATTGACTAACGCTTTTCTTTTTATTGAAGTACTTTGTTATCGCGTTTGTCCTGAACGTCGCATTACTCGCGCCCTGACTGTTTGAGTGTCTCTTCCGTTTCCTGCTGCAATCTGCCCGAGTACTTGGGACGGGAGTTATGAATATGGCTTCCTCATCCTCGTCTTGGAGATCTTGGCCAACACCTTGCTCGGGAGCTGTGTCTTTCTCAGAAGTGATGACCGGCAACCTTTCCCAGACATTCGTGACGAGGTGTTGCTTGTTCTCACTCAACAGGCCGAGTGCCGTGCATATTCGCTTCCGCTCGGCCAAGGCCTCGGCGGTGCCATACGTGCCCAGCGACATATGATGATCTTTGAGATTTTCGGACAGCATTCGCATGTAGGCCTTAAGGTTGGCGCGAACGGAAGGTTCGTCGCTCGTTCGCAATTTGTCATAGCACTCCTTGAGCTCTATTTCCGTCGTCCGGACCCAAGCGTTTTCGAATGCTATTCTCGCAGCCTCTCGGCGTTCATGCTCTCGGGCTTGCCTTTGCTCCTCCTCATATCGGTCCAGTTCCCTCGTGACTGCACTAGGCAACGGTTCTTCGGGATTCGAGGAGATGAGTTCCGCGTTCTGAGTGGACACGCCCTTAGTTCTGAGCAGGGTCTTGCGCCGTTTGTGCTGCTCCTTTCTGTCCTCTTCCGCTCTGTGCCTCTTGGCCCTCTCGGTCTGGAGCATGTGCAATACCTGCCTGTGACGAAGGCTATCTGGCTGCAGGCCTCTGAGATGTTCCTCAAGGGCGTACAAGACGTCACCCGCGTGACTGGCATCTGACTGGCTATCTGAAGCTTCCGAGTCGCTTTGCTCGTCTTGGTCCTCTACAGGAACTGGCGCGGTGTTCTCGGTCATTATCTCCTCCAACGACACCGACTGTAGTGCTTCTTTCTCGCTCTGCTTTAAGGCACCGTCTTCGTACAACGAACGCTCTTCGTCTGTTTCTGATTGGTCCTCCTCGTCGGTTTCACGATGTTGTGTCTCTTGGGCTTTTCGTGTTGCCCAGATCAGGCATTCCATTGGGTGCTTTTTCAACCAAGTAGCCGCACGTTTTGTGGGGTTCGCCAGTCTCTTGAACTGGTACGTGCTGAGCCTTCTGTCCATGGCGGGTTGATCAGACGGTCCAAAGTCGAGCTTTTTCTGACAAGTTATCAACATGGGACAGCGGTTGATGAAAGATTTTGCCCTCTGATACTTCACGTCGTGTGCGGAATAACCACCCTGTGTCAACGTTTTCCAGTCGTCGATATCTAGGGTTGATTCCGTAGCCTCGTCCAAGAATATGACCTCGGTGAATGGCGTAATCATCGATTTATTAAAGGCACGCTGTTTGGTAACCGTGGCTACGTTTCCGTGATGTACGAGGCTGAGGATCGGGAAAAACAGGCTTGTTTTGCCGCTGTTAGCGTCTCCGACTAGACACAACACCTTGTCCTTGTGTTTTTTCTTATTGTAGTTTAGGAGTTTGACAAACTCTTCGCAGAAGCCACATACGTCGTCAGGAGTGAGACTGTTTTCCAAAATCTGGCGAAAGTATTTTGCGTCGGGAATTTGGTTTGGCTCGTACGGGCAAAACGCTCTGGGTGATACCTTGCCTATTTGGTGTTCTTCGATGGCGTCCTCGACGAAATTCCTTCCTTTCAATGACCAGCAAGCGCCGTTGTTCACTTCGATGAGATCGTAATCCACGGTTAGTGGTCGAAACAGCTCACAATAAGGATCCGACAACAGGTCAATGATTTTCTTCATCTGCGGAAGCATCCGCGACTTAAACTGCTCATTGGTGGCCAAGGTGTTTACGAAAGCCCTTGTCTCGCACTTGTATGAAAACGTGAACGTGGATCTGGGATCTTTCTTGTAGATTTTTCCTCTGTAGGTAGCATAGCCAAGTTTTCCCATGGCGATTGCTATATCGTTAACCAGGATTGCGAGTTTATTTGACAGCATCTTTTCGTCGTCGCACGGTGGCTGGCTGGTGGACGCCTGCGACGTCGCCGTGTTGGACTCGAAGCCAAATTTGTCCAGTTGTAGCTTTGCCGCGGTCAGACGTTCGATTGCTTTCAGCAAGAACGCGTGAAACTTCTGATTAACCAGGGTCACTCGCACGACGTTTTCACTGCCACAATCGTCTAACTCCTGGGTGCATAAGCAATCCTCACCGATCAGCTTCCTGGCCTCGTCTCTGTAGGAGTGTTTGTAAGATGATCTCACAAGGTCTCGCATGAAAGGATTTTTATGATCTTTGAACACTTTGTAAAGTTCTGCCGTGGCTGGAGATTCCTTTCCATCCTGGAACTGCACCTGTCGAATACAAATTAAATGGGACAATGTCTCAGAACATTTTCACGATTTGTTTTGCTACCTGCAGCACTGTGATTGTGCTTGTTCCTTTTCTTTTTATCTCGCTTTACATTGGATTGCTAGACACATCTCAAGGAGAGCTCTCAAAGAAAGATACGACATTCGTTACCTGGGTTGCTGTGACATCCAGTCCGCAATTTAGCAGGGCCTTGTGAACCGAAATTGGGCTGGCAGGGGCGCCATTTATTGTAGTCAACGCGACCCAGTATGAGATTGCGGGGCACAGTGATTTGTTTATACTCGTCAAGTTCCCTTCGAGCCACTGTTGCGTCATGGAACTTGGAATGTCATCGCCAGAACTACTCTCATCGTCTGTTTCTTCGTTGATGCAACAGTGTTTCTTCTCTTGGCTCGAAATGGCGCTAAAGAAAAACGCTGCGTTGTGGATACCTGAAACACAGCACAGTCAAATGCGTTCAATTTCATTTTTGATACTTAAAATGTTTTCCAAATTTCCTCGGAAACAAAGGTATTCCAATAAATACTGACCTGAAATAGCATTGTCGCATGAATCACGTTTGCTGCAAATAGAAGTCCACGCCCTGCCCAAATCTTTATCTTTTGCTTTAAAAATACATTTTGCGCTTATGATGCTGCACCTTCCGCTGATAACTGGTAAGAGATAACACAGTGCAGCGCTCTTTATCCCTTCACTATTTAGCTGTCGGCACGGTTGTCTTGTGCGCTGCATTTTCTCCTGTAGCTCAGATGTTGTAAAATGATTGCGTCTCTCATATAGTGGATCAAAGCAGTGAAATGTTGACACATAAATTTGAAAGCGCTGCCCGTGATAATAATGATCAACGATGCACGAGAGTTTACTATTTCTTTGTCATGTGTTCACTTGCAACTTGTCGTCAAATAGGTGTCACACATCATGTAACTGTCGAATGGGTGTGAAAAGGGGCGTTTCTATTTTTGTACCTTAAGTACGTTTGACTACCAATCCCGCACAATGATGGTGTTTCCCACAGGAAACCCAAAGAAATAACAGATCAAGTCAATGAAACACAACATCGATACGATCGCTTGGCTTGTTTACTCAGTCGAGCCACTCCTGTTGACCCAGCATGGTTTTTGCGATTTAACACTTTTCCGAGATAAACTCGCCATCTAATCAAGGAAATCCAAAGCACAAACAATGCAATCAAGGCTGTTATCGTAAACGGGTAATAGCTCTCTTTGTTGACAATAATTCACAGAAACAACCGGGAAACCTGACACATTTTGTGCAGTGATTTAGGACTAAATTTTAACAGGAATGCATTTAGGATGTTGCTTATGGCAATCCTTCCTCCTTTGTTCACGTCACTGAGATCAGGCTGAGTGACACATGTTTGTAATCTTAGCAACGTGTTACTGGATATTGAAAAGTTATCAGATCTCTGGCAACGAAGACGACATCGATGCAAAAGAGCAAAATTTCTGTCATCAATTAAAATGAGTTACACTATTCGTCCTAACAAGCCACTAACAAGTAACTGTGTCCGCAAAAACCGTCCTTTTCTGCGTATGTTGAAAATTTGGTTGAATAAAATCTTGTGTATTTCTGCTTGTTTGCTGCAAAAATTGGGTTTCATTACCTCGGTGTAAAAACCTGTGAAACTCTTTCTTTGTTTTGTTAGCTCGTTGTAGGGTTAGGTTATTGTTTGATGTTTTTTTGCTCTTTTGTTTTCCTTTGTGCTACGTCATCTGTGAGTTTCACAGATTTTTACACCGAGAATGAGCCCAAAAATTAAGCTAAACCAGTGAAGCACCACGTGTCCGGGAGATCTGGAAAATCCGCCTTTTTTTGTGCACGCCGAAAGCGCTGTTTGACTAAAATCGTAACATGAAGGCTTGACTGCTGATAAAACTCAAGCCGAACCAGGAAAGAAACTTGTGTCCGGGAAATCCGGAAAATCCGTGTTTTCCGTGCCTGCCGAAAAGTTCTTAGAATGAAATCAAAAAAAAAAAATGAAATAATAATAATAATAATAATAATAATAATAATAATAATAATAATAATGAAATCAAAGGCATTAAGGAATGATCGCTGATAATACTCAAGGCGAACAAGGGAAAAGCCTTGTGTCCGGGAAATCCGGAAAATCTGCGTTTTCCGGGCATGCCGAAAAGTTCTTAGAATGGAATCGAATAATAATAATAATAATAATAATAATAATAATAATAATAATAATTATAATGAAATCAAAGGCATTAAGGAATGACCGCTGATAATACTCAAGCCGAACCAGGGAAAAGCCTTGTGTCCGGGAAATCCGAAAAATCTGCGTTTTCCGGGCATGCCGAAAAGTTCTTAGAATGGAATCGAATAGTAATAATAATAATAATAATAAAAATAATAATGAATGAAATTAAAGGCATTAAGGAATGACCGCTGATAAAGCTCAAGCCGAACCAGGGAAGAGCCTTGTGTCCGGGAAATCCGGAAACTCCGCCTTTTTCGTGCATGCCGAAAAGTTCTTAGAATGAAATCAAATAATAATAATAATAATAATAATAATAATAATAATAATA
>NC_090889.1:267877-272877 GCF_036669925.1 Montipora capricornis | reverse complement strand
CCTTTCAAAGACCTTTTGACCAGACTATTTATCATCAATATGCATGTGAAATGTGAGACGAGAGTGCTGGCCGCAAAGTTTCTGGAAGGGGCCGAAATTGCCGAGACTCGAGGATTTTCCGGAGACGCGGTCGAAATCACAACATATAACCCTAGCAAACAAAGCAAAAACAAAACGAAACAAAAACAAAAATGCAAGTAGACCTGTGTGAAGCCACTTACAGTTGAGGAGAGATGTTATGTGATGTAATATTCATAGCATCTCCGGGAAATCCGGCTATTCCGGCTGATTTCAAATAACATTCAAATGGCATGTCAGGCGAAAGAGCTGTACGAAGAGCCATAAGATCCGGCTAACCCGAACCCGAACCGAATACCTCTCGGTCGGCTCCCTCAGCTCACTTTGCATTGAAATATTCATGAAGTACGACCTGGCCGAGGAGTTTTCCGACCGAAATGGCCGGGACTCGAGAACTTTCCGAAAACAAAATCGATATCATCACATCATATAAGCTCTGTAAAACAAAACAAAACTGCAAGTAGATTGTGAATGATCTACTTACAGCCGAAGAGAGAAGTTATGTGATGCAATATTCATAGCATATCCGGGAAATCCGTAATATCCGCCTTTTCCGACCCCTTCTGCGATAATAATCAAGTGTCACGTACCGAAATGGCCGGGAATCGAGAATTTTCCGAAGACAAAATCGATATCACATCATATAATCTCTACAAAACAAGACAAAACTGCAAGTAGATTGTGAATGATCTACTTAAAGCCGAAGAGAGAAGTTATGTGATGCAATATTCATAGTATGTCCGGGAAATCCGTGATATCAGACCGATTTCACGAGGATATGAATATTTAAACATTCTGCTTATCTTTACTGCTGTAAGTACTATCACTATTGTTATAATACATACTATATATTATACTTACAGTTGTAAGGAGAAGTAAAAAGAATTAAATATTCATATCCCCGTCAAATCCGTGAAATCCGTCTTTTTCCTTCTCAAATAAGTATGCACTTTGCATGATGTATTACATCCCGAAAATCAGTGACACTGCAAGTGTCCGCCCTTGAATTAATCCTAAACTGGAAGACGGGAAAGACGGATTTCACGGGGATATGAATATTTAAACAGTCTACTTCTCTTTACTACTGTAAGTACTATCACTTTTCTTATTATAATACATACTATATATTATACTTACAGTTGTAAGGAGAAGTAAAAAGAATTAAATATTCATATCCCCGTCAAATCCGTGAAATCCGTCTTTTTCCTTCTCAAATAAGTATGCACTTTGCATGATGTATTACATCCCGAAAATCAGTGACACTGCAAGTGTCCGCCCTTGAATTAATCCTAAACTGGAAGACGGGAAAGACGGATTTCACGGGGATATGAATATTTAAACAGTCTACTTCTCTTTACTACTGTAAGTACTATCACTTTTCTTATTATAATACATACTATATATTATACTTACAGTTGTAAGGAGAAGTAAAAAGAATTAAATATTCATATCCCCGTCAAATCCGTGAAATCCGTCTTTTTCCTTCTCAAATAAGTATGCACTTTGCATGATGTATTACATCCCGAAAATCAGTGACACTGCAAGTGTCCGCCCTTGAATTAATCCTAAACTGGAAGACGGGAAAGACGGATTTCACGGGGATATGAATATTTAAACAGTCTACTTCTCTTTACTACTGTAAGTACTATCACTTTTCTTATTATAATACATACTATATATTATACTTACAGTTGTAAGGAGAAGTAAAAAGAATTAAATATTCATATCCCCGTCAAATCCGTGAAATCCGTCTTTTCCTTCTCAAATAAGTATGCACTTTGCATGATGTATTACATCCCGAAAATCAGTGACACTGCAAGTGTCCCCCCTTGAATTAATCCTAAACTGGAAGACGGGAAAGACGGATTTCACGGGGATATGAATATTTAAACAGTCTACTTCTCTTTACTACTGTAAGTATTATCAATATCTTTACAAAACATATTATTATTATTATTATTATTATTATTATTATTATTATTATCAGTTATGTTCTGTTTAAACTTTCCTTTGAATAGTCCAGTACTTTTCCGTTTGATGGTTATTGTTATTCTTGTTACCATTCTCCGGATATTGACCAGATATTGATGGTTTCCGACTTTTCCGACAAAAAGGTTTTCGGAAGGGTTCGGATTGGCCGGATGTTACGGCTATTCGTCTCGCTCTGTGGTCCCACGTGACACTTGATTATTATCTCAGCTGGGTCGGAAAAGGCCGATATCACGGATTTCCCGGAGATGCTATGAATATTGCATGACATAATTTCTCTCTTCGGCTGTAAGTAGATCATTCACAATCTACTTGCAGTTTTGTCTTGTTTTGCAGAGGTTGTATGATGTGATATCTATTTTGTCTTCGGAAAATTCTCGATTCCCGGCCATTTCGGTACGTGACACTTGATTATTATCTCAGAAGGGGTCGGAAAAGTCAGATTTCACGGATTTCCCGGAGATGCCATGAATATCTTATCATATAACTTGTCAATTTAACTGTAAGTTGTTTTACATCGTTAGATATTCGTTGCATCTTCGGGAAATCCGATAAATCCGACTTTCTCGACAGAAAGGTCTTCGGGAGGGTTCGGATTGGCCGGATGTTACGGCTATTCGTATCGCTCTGTCGTCCCACGTGACACTTGATTATTATCTCAGCTTGGTCGGAAAAAGCGGATATCACGGATTTCCCGGAGATGCTATGAATATTGCATCACATAACTTCTCTCTTCGGCTATAAATAGATCATTCACAATCTACTTGCAGTTTAGTTTTGTCTTACAGAGCTTATATGATATGATGATATCGATTTTGTTTTCGGAAAGTTTTCGAGTCCCGGCCATTTCGGTCCCGGTCGGAAAACTCTTCGGCCAGGTCGTACCTCATGAATATTTCAATGCAAGATGAGTTGAGCGAGCTGGCCGAAAAGTTCTCGGGAGGGTTCGGATTGGCCGGATCTTACGGATATCCCGGGGACTTTACGATGAATCGCTTCTCTCTTTAACTGCAAGTAAATGGCGAATAAAAATAAGTTGTCTATTTGTCTCTTGTAGCGCCTGCGTTCAAATTCGGTGGCGATCCCAAACAGGGTTGACCACTGTCTCACGAGATTCTCCTTCAACGTGTACCGGGCGAACAAAATCGGAAATGGCGGATTTAACGATTCTTCAAAACACTCAATTGGTCCGTTCACCGCGGACCGAAGTGAAAAGGGAACCAAGAAATAAGGGAAACGATCTATAACATTTCCCAAATTTCAATTTTGTTTCCTTTTTTGAGTTGAGTGTTGTATTTCGTCAGCAAAATTTCGGCATTCGATTGTGTTCCACAAAGTGATCTTTTAGTCGCTTTTTGGCTTCTTTCTTTTTAACTAACGATGTTTTTGAGCGCATTTTGTTTTTCAAAGGTGTTCCTTTTCTTGGTTCTGGAACGGTCCCCTCTTGAAAAGCGAGAACAGATTGTTCCTCTTTTTTGTGTTCCTTTTGATGAATTCGGAACGTGCTTTCATACTACTTGGGAACAAAATGGTCCTTCATTGCTAAAAGGGGAACCAATTGTTCCGAGTTCCGAATCCCGAGCGGAACAAATTGGTCCTTAATGGGTGATTTGGGAACTATTGTTCCTAAACATGTGTTCCTTTTGATAAAATGGGAACGTGCTTTTATAAAGATACGGAACAAAATGGTCCTTTATTGTTAAAAAGAGAACCAATTGTTCCGAATTCCTAATCCCAAGCGGAACAAATTGGACCTTAATGGGTGATCTGGGAACTACACCTTTTGCTGTTCATTTACGCAAAAGATACATTCATTTACGTCAACAGTCGAAACTACGTTCATTAGCACTTCCATGAACTTCAATAACGCGAACGAACTTTCAATAACGCTATTTGCATGTGAATTAACATTCAATAGCATCAACGGATGAACCATTGCACCTTTGGACAATCAAAGATAACAAATATCCTTTCAATCTCGCGCAATGGTTAATCATTAACACTAATAGAAAATCAATTGCATAGTGTGACAATCAATGGCGTATTAGAGACATAAAATAATCAATTTGCATGGAGACGCACAATCAATTGCACCTCCATACAATCGTTTATTCGAAATGCGTAAATGAACAGTAAAAGGTGTATAGTTCCAAAAAAAAATGTGTTCCTATCTACAACATGGGAACCAATTGTTTCGAGTTCCGAATTCCGAGCGGAACAGATTGGACCTTAATGGATGATTCGAGAAATATTGTTCCTAAAAATGAGTTCTTTTCTATCAGGGGCCAAGATGGCACAGTCGGTTAGTACGCGGCCTTGGTGCAAAGAGGTCGTGAGTTCGATTCCCCGGTTCTCGCATCCTTGTTTCGACTTCTTTCCTTTCCGTGTAGCTAAGTAGCTTTAAATACCCGTAAAGCGGAGCAGTGATGGAGAGGGGGTAGTAAAATGAGCGCACCGTCGACCTCAGGTTTGTCAGCTAAATTACTGTTACGAGTTATCGACGTTAAATATCGTTACTTTACTTTACTTTACTTTTATCGCATGAGAACCAACTGTTCCGAGTTCCGAATCCCGAGCGGAACAAATTGGACCTTAAATGGATGATTTGAGAACTATTGTTCCTAAAAATGTGTTCCTTTTGATAATATGGGAACGTTTTTTTTTTTAAATAAAAATACGGAACAAAATGGTCCTTTAGTGTTAAAAAGGAACCAATTGTTCCGAGTTCCGAATTACGAGCGGAACAAATTGGACCTTAATGGATGATTCGAGAAATATTGTTCCTAAAAATGACTTCTTTTCTATCAGGGACAAAGATGGCACAGTAGGTTAGTAAGCTGCCTTGGTGCAAGAGGTCCTGAGTTCGATTCCCGGAGCTTCCGTCCTTGTTTCGACTTCTTTCATTTCCGTGTAGCTAAGTAGCTTTGAATAAA
>NC_090889.1:255377-262877 GCF_036669925.1 Montipora capricornis | reverse complement strand
CGTCACCCGCGTGACTGGCATCTGACTGGCTATCTGAAGCTTCCGAGTCGCTTTGCTCGTCTTGGTCCTCTACAGGAACTGGCGCGGTGTTCTCGGTCATTATCTCCTCCAACGACACCGACTGTAGTGCTTCTTTCTCGCTCTGCTTTAAGGCACCGTCTTCGTACAACGAACGCTCTTCGTCTGTTTCTGATTGGTCCTCCTCGTCGGTTTCACGATGTTGTGTCTCTTGGGCTTTTCGTGTTGCCCAGATCAGGCATTCCATTGGGTGCTTTTTCAACCAAGTAGCCGCACGTTTTGTGGGGTTCGCCAGTCTCTTGAACTGGTACGTGCTGAGCCTTCTGTCCATGGCGGGTTGATCAGACGGTCCAAAGTCGAGCTTTTTCTGACAAGTTATCAACATGGGACAGCGGTTGATGAAAGATTTTGCCCTCTGATACTTCACGTCGTGTGCGGAATAACCACCCTGTGTCAACGTTTTCCAGTCGTCGATATCTAGGGTTGATTCCGTAGCCTCGTCCAAGAATATGACCTCGGTGAATGGCGTAATCATCGATTTATTAAAGGCACGCTGTTTGGTAACCGTGGCTACGTTTCCGTGATGTACGAGGCTGAGGATCGGGAAAAACAGGCTTGTTTTGCCGCTGTTAGCGTCTCCGACTAGACACAACACCTTGTCCTTGTGTTTTTTCTTATTGTAGTTTAGGAGTTTGACAAACTCTTCGCAGAAGCCACATACGTCGTCAGGAGTGAGACTGTTTTCCAAAATCTGGCGAAAGTATTTTGCGTCGGGAATTTGGTTTGGCTCGTACGGGCAAAACGCTCTGGGTGATACCTTGCCTATTTGGTGTTCTTCGATGGCGTCCTCGACGAAATTCCTTCCTTTCAATGACCAGCAAGCGCCGTTGTTCACTTCGATGAGATCGTAATCCACGGTTAGTGGTCGAAACAGCTCACAATAAGGATCCGACAACAGGTCAATGATTTTCTTCATCTGCGGAAGCATCCGCGACTTAAACTGCTCATTGGTGGCCAAGGTGTTTACGAAAGCCCTTGTCTCGCACTTGTATGAAAACGTGAACGTGGATCTGGGATCTTTCTTGTAGATTTTTCCTCTGTAGGTAGCATAGCCAAGTTTTCCCATGGCGATTGCTATATCGTTAACCAGGATTGCGAGTTTATTTGACAGCATCTTTTCGTCGTCGCACGGTGGCTGGCTGGTGGACGCCTGCGACGTCGCCGTGTTGGACTCGAAGCCAAATTTGTCCAGTTGTAGCTTTGCCGCGGTCAGACGTTCGATTGCTTTCAGCAAGGACGCGTGAAACTTCTGATTAACCAGGGTCACTCGCACGACGTTTTCACTGCCACAATCGTCTAACTCCTGGGTGCATAAGCAATCCTCACCGATCAGCTTCCTGGCCTCGTCTCTGTAGGAGTGTTTGTAAGATGATCTCACAAGGTCTCGCATGAAAGGATTTTTATGATCTTTGAACACTTTGTAAAGTTCTGCCGTGGCTGGAGATTCCTTTCCATCCTGGAACTGCACCTGTCGAATACAAATTAAATGGGACAATGTCTCAGAACATTTTCACGATTTGTTTTGCTACCTGCAGCACTGTGATTGTGCTTGTTCCTTTTCCTTTTATCTCGCTTTACATTGGATTGCTAGACACATCTCAAGGAGAGCTCTCAAAGAAAGATACGACATTCGTTACCTGGGTTGCTGTGACATCCAGTCCGCAATTTAGCAGGGCCTTGTGAACCGAAATTGGGCTGGCAGGGGCGCCATTTATTGTAGTCAACGCGACCCAGTATGAGATTGCGGGGCACAGTGATTTGTTTATACTCGTCAAGTTCCCTTCGAGCCACTGTTGCGTCATGGAACTTGGAATGTCATCGCCAGAACTACTCTCATCGTCTGTTTCTTCGTTGATGCAACAGTGTTTCTTCTCTTGGCTCGAAATGGCGCTAAAGAAAAACGCTGCGTTGTGGATACCTGAAACACAGCACAGTCAAATGCGTTCAATTTCATTTTTGATACTTAAAATGTTTTCCAAATTTCCTCGGAAACAAAGGTATTCCAATAAATACTGACCTGAAATAGCATTGTCGCATGAATCACGTTTGCTGCAAATAGAAGTCCACGCCCTGCCCAAATCTTTATCTTTTGCTTTAAAAATACATTTTGCGCTTATGATGCTGCACCTTCCGCTGATAACTGGTAAGAGATAACACAGTGCAGCGCTCTTTATCCCTTCACTATTTAGCTGTCGGCACGGTTGTCTTGTGCGCTGCATTTTCTCCTGTAGCTCAGATGTTGTAAAATGATTGCGTCTCTTATATAGTGGATCAAAGCAGTGAAATGTTGACACATAAATTTGAAAGCGCTGCCCGTGATAATAATGATCAACGATGCACGAGAGTTTACTATTTCTTTGTCATGTGTTCACTTGCAACTTGTCGTCAAATAGGTGTCACACATCATGTAACTGTCGAATGGGTGTGAAAAGGGGCGTTTCTATTTTTGTACCTTAAGTACGTTTGACTACCAATCCCGCACAATGATGGTGTTTCCCACGGGAAACCCAAAGAAATAACAGATCAAGTCAATGAAACACAACATCGATACGATCGCTTGGCTTGTTTACTCAGTCGAGCCACTCCTGTTGACCCAGCATGGTTTTTGCGATTTAACACTTTTCCGAGATAAACTCGCCATCTAATCAAGGAAATCCAAAGCACAAACAATGCAATCAAGGCTGTTATCGTAAACGGGTAATAGCTCTCTTTGTTGACAATAATTCACAGAAACAACGGGAAACCTGACACATTTTGTGCAGTGATTTAGGACTAAATTTTAACAGGAATGCATTTAGGATGTTGCTTATGGCAATCCTTCCTCCTTTGTTCACGTCACTGAGATCAGGCTGAGTGACACATGTTTGTAATCTTAGCAACGTGTTACTGGATATTGAAAAGTTATCAGATCTCTGGCAACGAAGACGACATCGATGCAAAAGAGCAAAATTTCTGTCATCAATTAAAATGAGTTACACTATTCGTCCTAACAAGCCACTAACAAGTAACTGTGTCCGCAAAAACCGTCCTTTTCTGCGTATGTTGAAAATTTGGTTGAATAAAATCTTGTGTATTTCTGCTTGTTTGCTGCAAAAATTGGGTTTCATTACCTCGGTGTAAAAACCTGTGAAACTCTTTCTTTGTTTTGTTAGCTCGTTGTAGGGTTAGGTTATTGTTTGATGTTTTTTTGCTCTTTTGTTTTCCTTTGTGCTACGTCATCTGTGAGTTTCACAGATTTTTACACCGAGAATGAGCCCAAAAATTAAGCTAAACCAGTGAAGCACCACGTGTCCGGGAGATCTGGAAAATCCGCGTTTTCTGTGCACGCCGAAAGCTGTTTGACTAAAATCGTAACATGAAGGCTTGACTGCTGATAAAACTCAAGCCGAACCAGGAAAGAAACTTGTGTCCGGGAAATCCGGAAAATCCGTGTTTTCCGTGCCTGCCGAAAAGTTCTTAGAATGAAATCAAAAAAAAAAAATAATAATAATAATAATAATAATAATAATAATGAAATCAAAGGCATTAAGGAATGATCGCTGATAATACTCAAGCCGAACAAGGGAAAAGCCTTGTGTCCGGGAAATCCGGAAAATCTGCGTTTTCCGGGCATGCCGGAAAGTTCTTAGAATGGAATCGAATAATAATAATAATAATAATAATAATAATAATAATAATAATAATAATAATAATAATGAAATCAAAGGCATTAAGGAATGACCGCTGATAATACTCAAGCCGAGCCAGGGAAAAGCCTTGTGTCCGGGAAATCCGAAAAATCTGCGTTTTCCGGGCATGCCGACAAGTTCTTAGAATGGAATCGAATAGTAATAATAATAATAATAATAATAATAATAATGAATGAAATCAAAGGCATTAAGGAATAACCGCTGATAAAGCTCAAGCCGAACCAGGGAAGAGCCTTGTGTCCGGGAAATCCGGAAACTCCGCCTTTTCCGTGCATGCCGAAAAGTTCTTAGAATGAAATCAAATAATAATAATCATAATAATAATAATAATAATAATAATAATAATAATAATTATAATAATAATGAAATCAAAGGCATTAAGGAATGACCGCTGATAAAACTCAAGCCGAACCAGGGACGAAGCTTGTGTCCGGGAAATCCGGAAACTCCGTGTTTTCCGTGCATGCCGAAAAGTTCTTAGAATGAAATCAAATAATAATAATAATAATAATAATAATAATAATAATAATGAAATCAAAGGCATTAAGGAATGACCGCTGATAAAACTCAAGCCGAACCAGGGAAGAGCCTTGTGTCCGGGAAATCCGGAAAATCCGTGTTTTCCGTGTCTGCCGAAAAGTTCTTAGAATGAAATCAAATAATAATAATAACAATAATAATAATATATATATAATAATAATCATAATAATCATACTAATAATGAATGAAATCAAAGGCATTAAGGAATGACCGCTGATAAAACTCTAGCCGAACCAGGGAAGAGCCTTGTGCCCGGGAAATCCGGAAAATCCGCCTTTTCCGTGCATGCCAAAAAGTTATTGGACTGAAATCAATGTTATTAAGGAAACACCGTTGACAGAACTCAAGCTGAACCAGAGAAGAGCATTCTCACCGGGAAATCCGGAAAATCCGTCTTTTCCGTGCATGCCAAAAAGTTATTCACACCACAGGTAAACAATTTTGGTGATTACGGAAAATACGGATTTTACGGATTTCCCGGAGATATGAATATTTAATGATTAAACTTGCAGTAACGACTGACTGCTGTCTGTGACAAACTTTTACTTGACCACGGAAAATACGGATTTCACGGATTTCCCGGAGATATGAATATTTAATGATTAAACTTGCAGTAACGACTGACTGCTGTCTGTGACAAACTTTTACTTGACCACGGAAAATACGGATTTCACGGATTTCCCGGAGATATGAATATTTAATATATTCTAATATAATATATTACTTCTCTTTTTTTCTGTAAGTATCTATATAAATAAATATATATATATATATACTTACAGAAAAAAAGAGAAGTAATATATTATATTAGAATATATTAACATGGAATAACATTAAATATTCATATCTCCGGGAAATCCGTGAAATCCGTATTTTCCGTGGTCAAGTAAAAGTTTGTCACAGACAGTAGTCAGTCGTTACTGCAAGTTTAATCATTAAATATTCATATCTCCGGGAAATCCGTGAAATCCGTATTTTCCGTGGTCAAGTAAAAGTTTGTCACAGACAGCAGTCAGTCGTTACTGCAAGTTTAATCATTAAATATTCATATCTCCGGGAAATCCGTAAAATCCGTATTTTCCGTAATCACCAAAATTGTTTACCTGTGGTGTGACTAACTTTTCGGCATGCACGGAAAAGGCGGATTTTCCGGATTTCCCGGTGAGAAGGCTCTTCCCTGGTTCGACTTGAGTTTTATCAGCAGTGAATCCTTAATTCCACTGATTTCAGTGCAATCACTTTTTTGGCATGCACGGAAAAGACGGATTTTCCGGATTTCCCGGACACAAGCTTCTTCCGTGATTCGGCTTGAGTTTTATCAGCGGTCATTCCTTAATGGCTTTGACATTATCATTATTATTATTATTATTATTATTATTATTATTATTATTATTATTTGATTTCATTCTAAGAACTTTTCGGCGTGCACGGAAAACACGGATTTTCCGGATTTCCCTGACACAAGGCTCTTCCCTGGTTCGGCTTGAGTTTTATCAGCGGTCATTCCTTAATGCCTTTGATTTCATTCATTATAATTATTATTATTATTGTTATTATTATTACTATTATTATTATTATTATTTGATTTCATTCTAAGAACTTTTCGGCATGCACGGAAAAGGCGGATTTTCCGGATTTCCAGGACACAAGGATTTTCCCTGGTTTGGCTTGAGTATTATCAGCGGTCATTCCCTGATGCCATTGATGTCATTTCAATCATTTTTCGGCATGCACGGTAAACGCGGATTTTCCGGATTTCTCGGCGCTAAGGCTCTTCCCTGGTTCGACTTGAGTTTTATCAGCATTGATTTCAGTCTAATAAATTTTCGGCACATAATACGTGCCTATCTGCAACGAAAACACTAAAGGAACCGGGAAGTACGGGAAACGATCTATAACATTTCCCAAATTTCAATTTTGTTTCCTTTTTTGAGTTGAGTGTTGTATTTCGTCAGCAAAATTTCGGCATTCGATTGTGTGCCACAAAGTGATCTTTTAGTCGCTTTTTGGCTTCTTTATTTTTAAATAACTATGTTTTTGAGCGCATTTTGTTTTTCAAAGGTTTTCCTTTTCTTGGTTCTGGAACGGTCCCCTCTTGAAAAGCGAGAACAGATTGTTCCTCTTTTTTGTGTTCCTTTTGATGAATTCGGAACGTGCTTTCATACTACTTGGGAACAAAATGGTCCTTCATTGCTAAAAGGGGAACCAATTGTTCCGAGTTCCGAATCCCGAGCGGAACAAATTGGTCCTTAATGGTGATTTGGGAACTATTGTTCCCAAACATGTGTTCCTTTTGATAAAATGGGAACGTGCTTTTATAAAGATACGGAACAAAATGGTCCTTTATTGTTAAAAAGAGAACCAATTGTTCCGAATTCCTAATCCCAAGCGGAACAAATTGGACCTTAATGGGTGATCTGGGAACTACACCTTTTGCTGTTCATTTACGCAAAAGATACATTCATTTACGTCAACAGTCGAAACTACGTTCATTAGCACTTCCATGAACTTCAATAACGCGAACGAACTTTCAATAACGCTATTTGCATGTGAATTAACATTCAATAGCATCAACGGATGAACCATTGCACCTTTGGACAATCAAAGATAACAAATATCCTTTCAATCTCGCGCAATGGTTAATCATTAACACTAATAGAAAATCAATTGCATAGTGTGACAATCAATGGCGTATTAGAGACATAAAATAATCAATTTGCATGGAGACGCACAATCAATTGCACCTCCATACAATCGTTTATTCGAAATGCGTAAATGAACAGTAAAAGGTGTATAGTTCCAAAAAAAAATGTGTTCCTATCTACAACATGGGAACCAATTGTTTCGAGTTCCGAATTCCGAGCGGAACAGATTGGACCTTAATGGATGATTCGAGAAATATTGTTCCTAAAAATGAGTTCTTTTCTATCAGGGGCCAAGATGGCACAGTCGGTTAGTACGCGGCCTTGGTGCAAAGAGGTCGTGAGTTCGATTCCCCGGTTCTCGCATCCTTGTTTCGACTTCTTTCCTTTCCGTGTAGCTAAGTAGCTTTAAATACCCGTAAAGCGGAGCAGTGATGGAGAGGGGTAGTAAAATGAGCGCACCGTCGACCTCAGGTTTGTCAGCTAAATTACTGTTACGAGTTATCGACGTTAAATATCGTTACTTTACTTTACTTTACTTTTATCGCATG
>NC_090889.1:245600-250277 GCF_036669925.1 Montipora capricornis | reverse complement strand
GCTGTACAGTAGACCTGCCAGACAGATGCATTGTTCACTGAATGCTCCCTGTAATTTGCACGTTTGCGCCGTGGACGCAGTTCGCTCGATGCAGTAATGATGACATGAAATCAAATTCGCTGTCCTGGGTACCTTTTTCGTAAAATGTATCACAATCACAGAGTAACATTCAAAACAACACTTTGAACTTGGTATTGTTTGTGAAAAAATAAAATAAAATAAAAAAACAGTAAAAATAAAAGCATTTTAGGATATATACATTATTTCAATTAAGTGATCCTTTTTACTACTGCTACATTAATGCAACAATTATTTCTAGCAAGGGCTGACTAAAAGCTGATCGCATGAGCCTGGCTGAATATGGCGACTGGATCGGAATACACTGACGAGCAACTGAATTACTTCAGGATCTGCTTTATCACTACTGATGCGATAACTGAGGGCCTGCGAACAATCTTCAAGCAAGAATGGGACAACCGCTACAAGGCCACCGCTTTGGGAGAATGGAAAGACGAGCCCCGAAATGGACTGGACTTCAAAAACCAAGAGTCGCCGAAAAACCAAAGAAAAAACAAGCTTCTTTGGCAACCATGGTTAACGGAAATAGAGAAGAATGGGATTGCACCATGCTCTTTTACGCTATACTGTACTCGGACTGTATTGGAGGAGGCCTAAACGCAGTAGTCCAATCAAATGTGGATGATCTAAGAAATTTTCGTAATCAAGACTTTGCTCATTTGCCACAAGGCCATGTCAAGGAATCAGAATTTCAAACTGCTGTAGCTAAAGTTGAAGTTGCCTTTCAAGCACTTCGCCTCTCCGATCTGAAGATTAAAGAAACCAGAAATCAAAAGAGTTTTCCGACCAGCGAGTTAGCAAAGGTCTTGCAAGAAGTTAACCACCTAAAGAACGAACTGAAAAAAAAAGAACAGGAACTTAAAGAAAAAGGTGAAACCCTTAAGGAAACAGAACAGCATCGAAAGCTCCTTCAAGAGCAGTTACAAACTGAAGCACCTGCGGCAATTTGCATTCTCCCACCCAAGCCATCGCACGACGTTGCCGAACGAGATCACGAGTTGGCTAAAATATCTCAACAGCTAAAGCAACTGAAAGAAACCAACGAGAGCCGATTAACTTCCCTCTACATCTCAGGAAACCCTGGAAGCGGCAAATCTCAATTAGCTCGTCTTGCCGCAAAGAAATTCTTTGATGAAAAAAAACAAATCGCGGGAGAGAATGCATTTGTGATGACTCTAAATGCGCAAAGTCTTGATTCTCTCTTAGAATCCTACATCTCTTTTGCTCGTTTTCTAAAGTGTCCAGAGTACGCAGTCACAAATACTGTAATCGACAAAGGTCTGAAGACGGAGGGGAAGATCGCCAACATAAAGTCGTTAATTGGTACCAAAGTTGAGCTTTACTCATCGTGGCTGTTGGTGGTGGACAATATCGACAGCTTAAGTGAAATGAATCGTCATTTGCCAGGGACCGAAAACATTCACTGGTGTAAAGGTCAGCTGCTGATCACATTGCAAGACACCGCTGCTATTCCTTCAGAAACTTCTTTCAACAATCACATCTCTGTGAGCAAGGGCATGATGCCAACTGACGCCATTTCCTTATTAGAATTCCTCTCCGGCATCGCTGACGGTGAGACTGAAAAAGAAGTTGCTCGGACATTAGATTACCAACCCCTTGCCTTAGCAAGCGCCGCTATCTTTGTCAAACAAGTTCGAGAAGCATCCTCGAATTTTGGCTGGAAAAGCTACCTCGAGAAAGTTAACGAGGGTAAGCGTGCTAACACTGAGGCCGTTCTTACCATGACAAACCAAGCCTACCCAATATCTATGACCACCGCGATTTCATTTGCCGTAGACAACGCGATGTCATCTGACAAGGTTTTGTATCACGCATTCAGTTTCATTTCTCTCTGTGGTCAGCAACCATTAAACCTTGACCTTGTAATCAAGTACATACTGAATGTCGAGAGTGAAAACGATAGGAGCGGATTAGATGAATTTGCGGACGAAGATATCATTGGTTTGAGGATTCGAAAAAGCTCGCTGCTGTTACTTGAAGAAGACGAGAGTGGCGTCCACGTTCAAGTACATCAAATAGTAAGAAATGTCACCCAAACTAGAATCAAAAAGTTTTCCGAGGCTCAATATTTTCAAATCATTCATTGGGGTATTACATCATTTAATCAGTTTATAGATAAGAAAAATCTTGATGACGTAGACTCTATTTCTAATAGTTTTCAGCTGGTACCTCATTTGAAGTGCCTAATAACAGAAATTGAAAGTGTATTCAGTGTAGATAACTTATCTGAAGTCATGAAAAATACCAATTTAAGCGTGAAAGATTATCCAATTCATTTCGTTAGGTTTAGCACTATTTGTGCTCAGCATGGTGACTTTGGTAGAGGTAAAAGCATTTGTAATTTGGCGCTAAAATTAATTCAGCATGACAGTTTATTCGGTGCGGAAAATTCCGCAGCAGTCTATTCTAAAATAGGCGATATCCATTACGAGAAGGGTGAGTTTCAAGACGCAAAGCGTTATCATGAAGTTTCCCTTAAAATTCGGCCACAAGACAACGACTCTGATGTCGAGAACTGGTACAATGACATGGCTCGTGTACTCCATCGTCTAGGTGACCTGGAGAAAGCAAAAAAGTACAATGAGCGCGCTCTAGATATTCGCCTAGATAAGCTGGGACCTCAGCATATCGATGTTGCAACCAGTTACAACAACATAGGCACTGTAATCTATGACCAAGGTAACTGGAGATAGCAAAGAAGTATTTTGAGCGCGCTCTTGCTATTCAGCTGCAACATCAGGAAACCATCAAATTGATCTTGCAACCACTTATAATAACTTAGCTTCCATACTCCATTACCAAGGTTACCTGGAGCAAGCAAAGGAGTATTGTGAGTGCGCTCTTGCTATAGGTATTCAAAAGTTGGGATCTCAACATTATGGTATCGCAATCGGTTATGATACCTTAGCCGATGTACTCCGTGAACAAGGTGACCTGGAGCAAGCAAAAGAATATTTTGAGAAGGCTCTTGATATTCGCCTAAAAATGCTGGGATCTGAGCATATCGTTGTCGGATACAGTTACAACAACATAGGCAGTGTACTCCGTGACCAAGGTAACCTGGAGCAAGCAAAGAAGTACCATGAGCGCGCTCTTGATATTCACCTAAAAATGCTGGGATCTGAGCATATCCATGTCGCAACCAGCTACAACAACATAGGCACTGTTCTCCATGACCAAGGAGACCTGGAGCAAGCCAAGAAGTATCTTGAGCGCGCTCTTGCTATTTTGCTACCAAAGCTGGGATCTGAGCATATCCATGTCGCAACCAGTTACAACAACATAGGCTTTGTACTCTGTGACCAAGGTGACCTGGAGGAAGCAAAGAAGTATTATGAGCGCGCTCTTTATATTTTTCTACAAAAGCTGGGATCTGAGCATATCTATGTCGCAACCAGTTACAAAAACATAGGCCTTGTACTCCATCGCCAAGGTGACCTAGAGCAAGCAAAGGAGTATCACAAGCACGCTCTCACTATACAGATAGTAAAGCTGGGATCTCAACATATTCATGTCGCAGATTCTTATAACAACTTGGCTGTTGTGCTCCGTGACCAAGGTGAGCTGGAGCAGGCAAAAGGAGTATTTTGATCTTGCGTTGGCCATCTATTTGATTCGCCTCGGTCCTCAACATTCTAGTGTTACTACTATTCACCGGCACTTGGATGGACTGCAAAACTGTCGAGTACAGTAGAAAGGCTGTATTGAGTAATATTTGAGTGATATATATTAATAGTCATTCCGCCGCCAAATATTTATCCCGAAATGATATACTCGAACCCCTTCCCAGTACCGCTAACTAATCACGGAAACAGATTAGAAGTTGCGTGATATTTTGCAGCATAATCCTGACAGCCGTGACAATATGCAGTTTACAAGTTTGTGTGCCCCAGGCTAAGTTTACATTAATTATAAGGCAACGTTATCGGATTCGTGACGAATCCGTGGTAACTTTTGGTAGCTGATCTATTCGTTTTGTCGTTTATACACGAAAGGATGAATTCGGGGTCGAAAAGTAATCGTAACCGAATACTTTAAATCCGAACACGACGGATGTTCCGTTTACTTCTTGGCCTAGCGCACACCTACTTCGCTCTCTTTTGTCTCCAGATTAACTCTCTATTGTGAACGAAACGAAATCCGAATATTCTGTAATTTAAACAAATCAAGAATCCACTGAAATGCTCCAGATGGAATAAATCCGGAACATTTACGAATCCGACATCATTTACGCAAGTGTAAACTTAGCCTTAATTAATGGGATAATTTAACAATTTGTGATTTCAGTCGTATTTTGTTATGCGATACTACTGTAAGCTAAGTAGCGTGTTTGACAAGTCGAATCCTTTTAAAAGTACGTGTTCTAAAAATGTGTAAATTGTTCACTCAGCAAAGTTTTGTTACTCGAAAAATTACCGATTTTACAAACATCAGGAGTTTGGCTCCTTTGCCCCAAAAATAATGTTGAAGTTGTCTGGCGAAAGACGCGTGGCTTCCTTTTGTTGATACAGTCGAACCTCCATTATCCGGATATCTCGATTATCCGGACTTTGTCTTTGGGCCCACTTTTAAATTGAA
>NC_090889.1:223100-230600 GCF_036669925.1 Montipora capricornis | reverse complement strand
CAGTCAACCGCTTGACATCTTGGCCATCAACGAAACTAGGCTTGACGCATCAAAACCCGACTTTTTCTGGTAGTGCACTGTAAGTGCACTACAAACTATGTCACCGGGATGTATGAGTGTAAGAGCGTAAGAGCGTAAGAGTGTAAGATTGTAAGAGTGTAAGTACGAGGAGGCAATGGGCCCGCAGCGCGTGCATAACTTACGAGCATAGTAGGTGTGTTGGAAGTGTTCTTGAGTTTCAAAAAATGAGAACCAAAATCGGCGAGAATTTGTAACGCTGATGAATAATAAGGCAGTCGCTATTTCTAAAACGATGGAATTACCTGGTGATAAATACCCTCGTTTAGGAGAGTAAATTCTTGACTTTGCAGAAACAATGGTCAATCTCAAGAGTTGGGCGATTGTGATACTTTTGTTGAATTGGTGTTGAATTCGCACATCTCTCGTCAATCTTTAAAACACTTGAAAGAAGAACAAAAACAAAAATACAAAACAAAAAAAAAAACTAAACTAACTGTCTTGCCATCATTTTGACACAGATGTATCCTTTGTTTCGCGAGTAATTAAACACCCAAGGTAACTTGATCACGGCGCCCGATGAAGTCGATATCACGTTCGATTTTGCGATTTACTTGTGCAGCCAAAAGTACAATAGAACAATTGAACGTAGCAAAAATCTCCCAAAATTTCTTTCGCTGATGGTAACTTTCTACATTTTCTGTTCAAAATTTAAGTGGTTTCGATATCGCAAATTTTGTTGCCGGTGGCAAAATATTTTATTCTTGATCGACACTTAAACTTCCTTTTTCTCTTCCTAAAAGCTGTGTATCAATATTTATTTACTTTTACATCAACCTTTGTTTTGCATAAAGCAGGCTAGCAAAATCTGTACCTTGCTTAACTCGCATTTTTTGAGCGTTGAAATATAATTTTTGATCCTATGTTTCTGACGGCAAGTAGTCTATTTGGTGGTCACCCATCCAAATACTAACCCCTCCGAACAGGGATTAAATTCAGTAAACTTGTGGTGAAAAAGAAGTTGTAACGCCTTGAAGCCAATGTTTCTCGAACAGCCAAATAGGCTTACTCTGAACGTTTTGAAAACAGAATATATGAAAGTCGGGTCCAGGTAAAGAATAGCTACTCTAATACGTGGGCTTTATCTTTCCATATCTAGAATCTCGCTTAAAAGAGGTAGACAGTAGCAAATGCCTAGGTGCAGAAATCGATGAGATTCTGTCGTGGGACTCTCATATTACTAGTGTTGGAGTCATGAAAAAAAATTAAGCCTTTTGTTCCTATTTCCAGCTTGATCAGTGTCTACCAGACTGTTGAACCATGCTTTGGTTATTGTGGTATTGTTTGGGATCACATCAGTGACCACCTGACCGTCAAACTTCAAAAGTTACAAAATCACGCTGCAAGAATAATCACAGGTACCGATAACCTGACGCCAACAAATGAATGCTGCTGGATATTAGCCGATTGTTGTAGCCAGCGGCCTTCACAAAAGCCTTGTACCGTCATGCGCCGTGCAACTGGAAACCTAAACGCTCATCCACTTGGAGGGTGAAAACAATCTGACCGAGGTAAACTGGGTTGGAAGTAAAAGAGTTTGTGATTACTGCAATTCTCTCTTGTTACCTTGCTACGATTGTATTCATATCTTCAGTTACTTTCTCAACCCTCTGGTATTACTCAAACACGTCCTTTCTTAGACAAAGGACAGTGTCAGTACAGTAAAAACCCGGATACAAGAACATGTGGCTTAAGAACACCCAGGCTGAAATTTGGTAAAAAAGGAGCATATATATAAGAACACTTACAGCCTGAAAATTGAAAATTGTTCTTATATGTAAAAACTCTTCCCTTTTCAGTTTAATGGAACAAACAGTGTCTGTAGCTTTACTGTGGTATTGTACTAAGATCTCTGTATAAATGCTAGTAATTTCACTTGCTGTGTATACGACAACCTCCACGTGACCAAGCCTCCATAGTTCTAATCCCTGAGGAAGACTAGCGGATGCCAGTCGAAAGCTCGGTTGTGCAATTTATTTTCTAATGTTGTGTGTCTCAAGTTTAATTTTCTCTCAAAGTTATGTATTTCATCATTCTTAGTAAATCCCTTAAATTTTTTTTAGAAGTAAAAAATTAAGAACACTTAAGAACACTTTCAGGCTGATTTCACCTAGAATACCCAATATAAGAACCCAATCAGCCTGAACCCCGAAAATGGGTGTTCTTGTATGCGAGTTTTTACTGTAATCAATCGAAAGTCACCGTCGATGTTTATTAGCTTTGGTTAAGGTTAAAGTCCAAGGCACTGCTCAATAGCGACGCTATTTTGATTCTGGATTGAGACAAGCATGCACAATGGCTTCCCAAGCGCTACATTTTGGTTGAGGTCACTCTGGAGTTCCCCGAGCCTTTGGTTCTCATATATAAACCTCCTTTAGGATAACTGAACGACAAGGAAAACAAGACCACACCGCGGTGGTCATGGGTTAAAATCTCGTTGAGGTCCTGAATTTTCTTGTGGCTTCTTTAATGACAAATGTTTAAATAACCTTGGTAAGCGCGATGATCACTTCTTTATTAAGAAATTAATTAGCAGCAATCGGTTGACGAAAACAAACCGTTTGTCAAGTTACACTACGCCAGACTTACTCTGGGGCGACCAGAGAACACTTCGGTAAGTGTTGGATAGAATCTTACCTTGATAGAAATGAAGCATTTCCTTAGCTTCAACCGTGACCCTTGGTTTGGGGAACTCAGTAAAGTCCAATCTAATTCCAACTTTCTTCTCTTTGATTTTGCGGCTCTTACACCTGCGGGGTGAATCCCTTGAATTGCTGGATATTGGCCGGTTGTTGTAGCCAGCGGCCTTCCCAAGGCTCTTGTCCCGTTATGCGCCGTGCAACAGGAAACCTTAGCGCTCATCCACTTTGAGTGAAAACAATCTGACCGAGGTAGACTGGGTTGGTATTTTTGGAGTCCAAGGCAGATGTACCGTCAACCGTCATAGCATTTGCATGTAGGCCTAGAACGAACAGAAAACCTGATATTGAGCAGGATCACTTCAATCTGGTTAGTTGCGCGTATTTATTTAGTTTCAAGCCAGTCTTGCGATATTTACTATCATAGTAAAGTCCTAGAACTGGAAGGTGCTACTAGCACTTAATTTGTCTACGATTTATCATGTGATGACCCAAACAAAGTGACCTTAACGCGGCACGTGATTGCCTCATGACGTTCCAGTTGAGGGCCAGAAAGTGCGCTACAAGTAGGTTTGATTACCAGCCGCTGTTTCGTGGAATACAGCCTGTTCCAAATGGCCGCCATTTTAGCTCTTGCTGCCTAGTTCTTAAGCTTAAAATTCAAAAGAATATTTTGCCTTGAACGAAGCTTCAAGGTCTAATTTGACTAAAAACAAAAGATTATCAAAATGGCGGCCATTTTGAAAGGTGTATGACCCGGCTGAAAAGGCTCTTCTCGTTAAAAATACCCCGTTCGAGAGTGAAAAGTCGAAATCAAGCTTTGGCCAGAAGAGTGGCTGATAAAATCATTCATAATGCGTGAGAAAAAGCTTTGGTTTGACTTGACCCTGACTCAACTTCTACGATGTGCATTTTTTTATTCTAAGCAACGAGAACGGGGACAGCAACGGGGACCGCAGGCTCTCAGGGAAAACCCAAATAATCATATGCGCATGACTGACAGGAAAAAAGTTTGACGTTCTGCGTTCGGCCCCGACGCGAAACGAGTCACTTTGACTTTCTGAAAACGTGAGTATTCTTTTTCGCCTTCTCTGCTATCTAAACGTTAAATATTCCCGAGAGACAATTTAAAATAACTTTCATCCCTTTTTTCTTTCATAAAGTGAGATTATTCTTTAATGTAATGGCTTGTCTTTAAACAGAAACGTTAAGACGCTGATCGAGACCGACACCATGGGACATATTTTTTATCCGCACACCCCTCCCCCCCCCCCCCCCCATCCTATGGAAGGCATGATTCCAACAGGTCCCTTTACCTCTGAAGTTAGATTCCTACAGGTCTCTTTCTTCTCTGAAGTTACATTCTGACACGTCCCTTTTACTCTGAAGCTTGATTCCGACAGGCCCGTTTTTGAATACAACAAAAGACTCCGATTCCAGATTCCGACAGGGTCCTACTTGACATTACAAAAAAAATGCCTTCCACAGGGGGAGGGGGTGTGGATAAAATGTCCCATTTGACGAACATCATTGTGAATAAAAAATGTAATGTAAATATGCTTGGTTCACACTGATACAAATCGAAAAATTGTCGCTGAGAATCACTCAAAAGCCAAACAATTTGACAAAGAAGATATTCTTAACAGATTTATGGGCCCATAGTTAATGCGTGGAGATGGTTATGAAACTTGACAATTTCCTTTTTTTCATGTTTTTGTCCTTATTTTTGGCCTTGACCCTGCACAAAAGACGCCTTTTTTCGAGAAGATAACCAATCAAATCCTTCGATTAAATTATGCGCAACTAATTTGCGAACCCGTGCGGAGCGAAAACAAAAGATTGTGAAGGGTCACGGTCAATTCAACATCGATTGAAGCAATTAACATTGTTCTCGCTTTTGAAAGTTATAAGGTTTCATAACCAGTCCCTCGATTAACTTTGATGCGCCCATCAAATCGAAACTTCAGCATCCCCCCTTCCCCCGGGCAAACCTCGGGTATTTGACTATCTTCTGTGCCCGGGGAAGGGGAATTTGACCTTTGCCTGGGTTGGGGAAATTGAACCGGAAGTGTCAGGAATCAAATGTTTTTCTGGGGGGGGAGGGGGGGGGAAGTGAAGTGGCTAAAGGCCCGTGCAAACGCTCGCAACATTGTTGGCCAACAAGACGCAACATTGTTGGGCCCAACATGTTGCGAGCGTTTGCACACCATGTTGTGTGTTGTTGCGTGTTGTTGGAAGTTGTTGGATGAAGTTTGAAACTGGTCAAACTTCAGAGCCAACAAGTGCCAACATTTCTATTGTTTCGCCTTTCATCGAAGCGTGGTCCAACAATGTTGCGTTCGTTTGCTCAGCACGCACGCGCACTACATGCCACGAATCCACATAAATACACGGGAACAAGAAATCAACATGGCGTCGGAGGTGGAATACGTCCCAGAGTCCTTTGTATTTTCATCCATAGACCCACCATGTTGTGACTTGTTGCGAGCGTTTGCACACATCGGCTAACATCGCGCAACAAGAGACAACATTGTTGGACCCAACAATGTTGCGTGTTGTTGCGAGCGTTTGCACGAGCCTTTACAGCTGTAAAACACGTGTTTGGACGCGATAGAAGAGTTTAAAGGAATAGATGTAGCATTTGTGAGCAATTGGCTTACAAAAAAGTTTTTCAAAAGGTCTTTATTAAAGACGGCAGGAGCCGACGACGATTGTTCTTTAGTAGGATATGACAGAGAAATCCGACGATAGGGCATTTGTTTGGCCCGAGGGGGCGGGAATTTGAACGATCCGGTCTTCAAAGGGTCATCTGCCGAGAATATTTTCTATCAATTTACTTTGAGGGATTGTGAAATACTGTATGTTGAGGTTATATAACGTATTTTTGGGTTAAACATCACAACGGCAGAGCCTCTTTTGAAGGCGAATGCAGTGGCTCGTTTAACTCGGCAACCTGCATCTAGTGCAACAAAAACTTAAAAATTTTGGCTGTGTAACCGTTGTAAATATGTTCGAGATTGTGAAGGTGAAAATAATCCAATGCATTTTGAAGATAAAGAAAAAGATATCTTGACGTTTCGAGGCTGCAGCCGCTTTATCATCAGCGGATGATTGCATTTAATTAACTTGTCTGTATTTTTGTAGAAAGGGACAATTTAAGAAAGCTTATAGAATTTTATTATATAGGTTTCGTGGCTCGTTTTCTCTGTGAATTAAACCAGCCAAAGTGGTTATTAAACCATGAAAAGTTGCCCTCTATTCTGCAGGTTATTTTTTTTTCTAAGATAAAACCCTATGATAAGTGTGAACCGACGGCACGCGCGCGCGGAGAACCATTGTTGAGTAAGGTTGGTAACCCATTGATGCAAGAAAATTTGGTTTTATAGTCATAATGTCATGAACGTCCGTACTTCCACCCCTCCATGTATGCCAATGTCACCAGTATCATGCTATTTTACAGCATACATCTTTGAATCCATGTTTTGATCAATTGACATCTGTCCAGACAAAGTTTCCGCTGACTAGTATCACGTGACAATATCGTGGACTCAAGCTTAGAGCTCACCGAGGTCAGCTGTTTTTTTGAAGTTGACTGCTGACCAGGTAGTGGTTTTCAATTGGAGTGCAGGCTCAACCTTGGTTATCTCACTCACCTAAAAATAAGCGAGGCTTCATTTTTCGCGCTCTTTCTGTGGCTCGACGCGGCTACATTTTTACGGCCATGCTACGTCAACTACATGTAGTTCTTACACAGCTAACACTTTTTGTGTTCAGGTGGAAACGGTTTGGAAAATGTTTTCTTTCTGCCTATCCAGTTTGACATATCATGATAGCTGTGGTCCACACTGGTGGCTACGCAGTTATTCAAGTTAAGCATCGGAGGGAAATAAACTTAAAGCTAATTGTTTAATTTTAATTTTCTTAGAGCTGCTTTTTTCTCTGTATTGGAATTTTTGGCAATCTTTAGAAGCTCTGATAAGGTTGCATGATGCCTGGAAGACCTATGACTAGAATAGAAACGAGAGGAGACTGAAAGAGAGCGACAACGACAAAAAAGAATACAAGTAATAGCTCACACAAAGTTACTGGACAATTGCAAATTCTTCCTTTGGGCACTAAAGGGTTTGTTATTTTTACGGATGCGTTACTTAAAGTGGATGCGTATTTTTGAAAAGTGGGTTTATCGGTTTTTCCTTTGTTCAAGAATGAAACTCGATTTTTTTTCTCAACTGGAATTAAATATCAATTATCTGTACTCTTTTGGACACAAAGAAAAAGTTGATTTGTTTTTTGTTTTGCTCTAAAATGCGAGAGAAAAAGCGCTTTTTAATCCATTTGCCCAACTGGTTTTCGATGTGCCTCGACAGTGACGAAAAATTTTGCCCTTATTTTATAATTAAACACGTAATCGCAATGAGTTCTCGTAAAATTAGGGGGAAATTTCACTATCTTGTGTTTTCAGAACTATGTTTAAGGCACCTAAAGGTAATGTAGTGTTCGTCCTTTCTTGGTTGCATTGCCGTATTTTGCCGATCCTTGTTCCAAGCCAAGTGGCGGGTTTCAATGAAATAAATCAAAATGTGAATGATCTCGTCTTCAGAGATAAAGTGACCTTAAACTGACAAAGTTTTATATTGTTTCTAATTTTAGCGTGATTCCTATTCGCTGGGTATTGATAGTTGACTCTGAAATGGCTTTTTTCCTTCCCATTCACTCACTAAGGGTGTGCTTGTTTTTTTTAAACCTCGTGCGGTTCAACAAAAGATTCTTGCCAAACTGATGA
>NC_090889.1:193100-213100 GCF_036669925.1 Montipora capricornis | reverse complement strand
ATAATTATGAATTCTTGTGTCTGCAGGGTGCGTTTAAGCGTTTTTTTATAAAAATCCAGCCATCCATGATTGATACTGAGTAAATATTAACGTGTTGCCATAGGATTTGTAGACAGGGAATTTTCGCTTTCCAATGCTATATGGCGTCATGAATACTTAAGTGCCATCAACCTACTTTACCCAACCTTTCGTAACCGAGATCAGACCGTACCGGTTTCGAATACACAGCGGTTTGTGGGCAAACGTGCAGGTGAGGTTGGTGAACGCCTTCAGCCGAACAAATCAAGTCTACAGTAGAGTAGTGTCTCATGTACATAATGGAATACGCATGCAAGCACGTACGTAGCAATTGATTGTTTACCGTTGATCGTGTTTATATTCAGAGCTATAAACAGCTCAATGCTACCTCAAACCACAAGGCATGCCCTGTGCCTTCAAATTTGCAGCTGCGAGGAACTAAAAATTGCTTAAATGTTAGCACCAGTGATCTTTGTGTTTCTTGATTATCGCAACGATGAGCGGCTATGGTATCTTCCATGTCTTCTTGGACTGTTAAGTTCCATCATTGAATTTGTTAATGTCATTGTGGTGTCCGTTGTTTCAGGAGTGAGGTCGTGGCTGTTCAGGTTGTATGAAGTTAGAGTGTTCAGAAATGTTGACCGTGCAGTGATTTTTCACCATCGCAAAAAGTTAAGACAATTCTAGGATAAGCCTAAACGATAAGTCGATTGTTTTCGATCCTTCGTAGCTTAACCACACTTATGATTTGTAATTAAATTGTCAATAATTTTATTTAATTTGAACTTTAATGCATTTTAAATATATAGCGCATGTACTGCACTGGTTTTCCTTTGTGCTTTTAAGGTAATAATTCTGATTCAGTTTGCTATTCGAGAATTTTAAGAACGCCGACGCTTTTTTTCAAAAGCAAAAGCGAAAGAGAAACCGACAGGTCTAGAGGGGAATTCTTATCTTGTTACAGAGAAGTTTAATGCACCCAAAATGTTTAATTATCTGGCCACAATTTGGTGCTCCTGTTGACCGAGCTTTCGTGGTTTACGACACGCTCGCCAAAAGCCTGGCAACGGCAAATATTCACTGGAAAATTTGCACCATTTACAGACTTCATAAAATGTCTGTAAATAATAAATTTACAGACTTTAACACTTCACCCCATAAACATAAAATCTCTGTAAATTTATTTTACAGATATTTTACAGAGTTTTGTTGAGTAAATTTAAGCTCTATAAAATGTCTGTAAAATGTTTATAAATTAGTGGAGCTACAACAAGAGGAAATACTTGAAATTTACAGACTTTATAAAATCTTGCAAAAATGTCTATAAATCAAAAATTTACAAAGATTTTACGCAGTTTGGTCATGTCTCATAAAGTGTCTGTAAATTGCACTTTATCATCATGCATGTCCTGTCTAAGTTACCAAATGTTTTTGGATCTGTATGCCCACGATCATTTTGAGTGTCGAATATTTATTACCTAATTAAATTATGTGGGAAACTGTTGAATTAGCCCTGCATGTTGCACTGAGTTCGGTTTATCAAACATTTGCCGGTTGCAACCTATAAAATGCCTATCGGTATGTGTTTTAATAGTTCGACTTGGATCAAGTCTTAGGCCCTGTTGATATGCAGAAAAGTTGTCCTCGGAAGATGGTCACCCTCCCAGCCGGGTCTTTAGCCAGCGTTTATATGAGAAAAGAACTGACCTTTTTCCCTGAGTCAAGAGCTGCCCGGCTCAGTTTCGATCATCAGAAGACTGGGAAGATAGCACTTGTGCATTCTCTCATCATCTTGCCTCGACCAAGTTGACTCCACTGAGCGAGCCAAAGTGTTTACATGGAATAAAGTTGGCCTGGCCAGGAGGGCGACCCTACCGTTGACAAAGGGGGACCCGGCTAGGTGGGTCTCCCTTCTAGCCGAGCCATTTTTTTTCCTCATGTAAACAGTTTACTATGTTATGCGGTTAAACCACATTTTATAGGGTAATGTAGTTGGCTGTTCCAGTGTATCTCTGGTAAGCGAGTTACCCCTCTTCCCGTGACATATTTTCTCCATATAATCGTGTCCTTATTTCTTCATAAGATTAGTCCGTTTTTATTGTTTACAACAATTGCAAAGGCCATAAAATCTATGTAAATTGACACAACCCGACTATAAAAATAGTTTTTGTGTGTAAATTTCATGTAAATTGCTGGGATGAATCATGCAAATAACATGTAAATCAAGGCCTTTGTGACATAGGAGTCTCAGCACTGAAAGGAGATTGAGAAAGTAATGTAGGCTACTAAGCAGACTTTACCTTTACCATGCTCCTTGAAAAAAGAAAAAAGAAAGCATTGGTGTTTAGCTGCCCAAATGAATCGTGCGGGTTTCAGTCAATTAACGTGGTTGCTTTCATATCCCATAGCTGCAGGTGAAAATTACTTCTTACGAAGTAATGATCGAAAATCCGGCAGCCATATTTGTTATTTCTAAATGATTATAAGTATCCAGTCTCTTGAGAAAAACAGAAAAGGAAATCTCAAAGGGAACACACTTGCCCCCGTTCCATATTTTGATTGAGGAAATTAGCTCAGCACCTTTAAAGCATAAAATTCTACCCGGTTTTTCCAACCAAAATAAAAGCGCCCCAGGAATCGCACTGGGCTCGCAACGGGTTGTGATTGGATGTTGGCACAAAGAGAAGGATTGTGGACATTTCACATTAATTACATGATGCAACAACTTTGTGCACCATTATACATACATACATACATATATATACATACATACATACATACATACATACATACATACATACATACATACGTTTATTTCACGTCCCCAAGGGGCTTTTCAGTGAAATACAAATACAACAATAAAATATAATAAAATAATTCTATATGAGTAAAATTTAAAATTTAAAACAATTGCCCCGCCGCAAAGACTCTGGGAACAAGATCGGTTTGAATTTTCGGTTTTTTTTTCGCGCGGTCGATAAATTTTTGTGCTCTTTCTCTCTTTTTCCGTTGTTGGACGACCAGAATTGGATCTTTGCGATTCCTTAACATTTTGTGCGGGTGAAATAGCACGCATTCCACCAAATAAACCCAGTAAGCATCGACGAAATCCGGAAGAAAGGCCAACGACAATTCAGGTCAGAACGTCGTCCACGGGAATCAGTATTCGCCACAAAGATACACGCCAGTGACATGATTCAACCTCAGACAGTCTCCGAAAGGGTTAATCGGTGAAGACTTCATGACAGAAATAGAGACCTTCTTCAAAACGTAAACGGAGTTCTACGAACGTTTGGAACAAAGGGTGGCCCGGCCAAACAGCTACATTTAGCAATGGGCGGGAAGATTCAAAAGATCCGAAAAGCAAAAGAACTGCCCGAGGATTTTTCGGTAGGTCGTCATCTTACTGATACAAATCTGATTTAGGTTTAAATGGCTTAACATTTTAAATTTTGTTCCCTTGTTCCCCAATTTACTTTCAAACTTGTTCCCAGCTTTTTGCTCCCTAAAATTGTTTATGTCGCCTTTTTCCCTAAGACATTTTGTCATGTTTCCTCTGTTCCCCAGTTCAAAATAGCCATCTTCCCTCGTTCCCGAAAACGCCAACGAGGGCCTTTGAGCACAGTCATTACTTTTGCAGACCTACTCCCTTGGTAATTTCACTTTATATTGTATTAAGGCCATTTAATGCAATAACAATAATAACGAATAGGGAATTACATGTAATATATGGATCTCTGTATACCCAGCCCCTTATTCACCACTTGCAGATGCCTTGTTCTTTAAACGATGCCACTACGAGAGCACAATAGTGGCCAGTTATTCTGTAGTTACTCCCGTCACCTGTATATCTACATGTACCTTCACTGGTTTCTCATGCACAAGGAACCAGAGCAAGGTAAATTTTGGACTGGGCGCTTAATTAGATTACTCCTTTGACACTAGATTTCACTGAAGGGTCGGTTACACTTCAGAAGAAACCGCCTGGGAGATTATCACGCTTTGGTCTTTGGTCCATTAATTGTCAATACCTCCGTCAATCCCACCCAAATATAGTATCTTATGACAAATCTTATTTCCAACAATTTGACCAAAATATAAATTATCTAATTTCTTTGATTGTCCAAGATAAGGTGGTTCTGTGGACTTGATCGCTAGGATATTGTTCCAGGTGTGCTGCAACAGTATTATTATTTGCACAAATTTCGACTTCCCGACTGGGTTCTTTGAGGCCAGAATCCCAGATGAAGGGTGGCAGACAATGATGATAAATCTGACAAAATTAAGTGGAACAGGAGTAAGTACACAAAGCTTGTAGCTATTTTAAGTGACATACTTGTGTATTTGGGAGATGAGGGGGAGGAGTTGGGTTTTTGAGGTCTATGCACAATCACAATCCTTTCAGGTGAAACCTGGAATTACTTCTTAGCAATCTAAGTGCACAGAAAAAGCAAGTTAAAGCATGGCCTAAAAGTTGATGCAAAAGAGTATACAAAATTAAATTTACAGCTATGCTATCAATAATTAATTGTGTAGCATATACCTGAGGTATACAGTCCTTAACTCACTGTGTCACCATTTCACTTTGTAACCTCTTGGGTAGCATATACCTGAGGTATACAATCCTTAACTCACTGTGTCACCATTTCACTTTGTAACCTCTTGGGTAGCATATACCTGACGTATACAATCCTTAACTCACTTTGTCACCATTTCACTTTGTAACCTCTTGGGTAGCATATACCTGAGGTATTTACAGGTTAACGCACTTGGCGAGTGAATTATCGGGATTTACCTGCATGAGTTCACTAACAATGAACGAGAAATTTCAATACCGCACGAGGCCGCCGAGTGCGGTATAATTTGAAAATTTCGAGTTCATTGTTAGTGAACGAGTGCAGGTAAATTCCGATAATTCACGAGCAACGAGTGCGTTAACATTTTAATTATTCAAATTGAATACACTGCACAAAGAAACACTACACTGAAACAACTATATACTAGGTAAACCAGACAACTAGCGTGAATGAAAAATTTAACATTCGCAACCTTACCTTTCAAAACAGATATTCCCCAAGCAGTTGCTTTCTCGGTGTTTTTAGGAACTGCATCATCAATGATGGAATCGATGTCTGCTTTGGACAAATCGTCAAACTTGAAGCCGCCCGAAGCCATGCTGTAAAGACAGTGGTGTACTGAATTTACACCACAGCTATTACACCACGATAATGACGTCAAGGCGGTTGTTTCATCATAACTCAGTGTCACGTGGCACAAATCAACCAATCAGAAAATCAGAATTCGTACAGTGTATGAAATTTGAATAATAAACAATCCTTAACTCACTGTGTCACCATTTCACTTTGTAACCTCTTGGGTAGCATATACCTGAGGTATACAATCCTTAACTCAACTGTGTCACCATTTCACTTTGTAACCTCTTGGGTAGCATATACCTGACGTATACAATCCTTAACTCACTGTGTCACCATTTCACTTTGTAATCTCTTGGGTAGCATATATCTGAGGTATACAATCCTTAACTCACTGTGTCACCATTTCACTTTGTAACCTCTTGGGTAGCATATACCTGACGTATACAATCCTTAACTCACTTTGTCACCATTTCACTTTGTAACCTCTTGGGTAGCATATACCTGAGGTATACAATCCTTAACTCACTGCGTCACCATTTCACTTTGTAACCTCCCGGGGAGCATATACCTGAGGTATACAATCCTTAACTCACTGTGTCACCATTTCACTTTGTAACCTCGTGGGTAGCATATACCTGAGGTATACAATCTATTAACTCACTGTATCACCATTTTACTTTGTAACCTCTTGGGTAGCATATACCTGAGGTATACAATCTACCGTATTAACTCACTGTGTCACCATTTCACTTTGTAACCTCTTGGGTAGCATCATACCTGAGGTATGCAGTCTATTAACTCACTGTGTCACCATTTTACTTTGTAACCTCTTGGGTAGCATATCCTGAGGTATACAATCCATAACTCACCATGTCACCATTTCACTTTGTAACCTCTTGGGTAGCATATACCTGAGGTATACAATCTATTGACTCACTGTGTCACCCTTTCTCTTTGTAACCTCTTGGGTATCATATACCTGTAGTATACAATCCTTAACTCACTGTGTCACCATTTCACTTTGTAACCTCTTGGGTAGCATATACCTGAGGTATACAATCTATTAACTCACTGTATTTCACTATGTAACCTCCTGGGTAGCATATACCTGAGGTATACAATCTATTAACATACTGTGTCACCATTTCACTTTGTAACCTCTTGTATAGTATATACCTGAGGTATAGACTATTAACTCACTGTGTCACCATTTCACTTTGCAACCTCTTGGGTAGCATACACTGTAGCTGAGGCTTACATCTACAATTCACTGTGTCATAATTACCAAAAATTAATTTTGATATAGCAGAGAGGTTCAATTTTTCATTTTATCACTAACCTTTTTAGCACATCTAAAAGAAAAAAGTCAAGAAGGTACAGAGATTGTTACTGCATGTTTAGGATCAGAGACCTGCGTGCAGTGAAGATTATCTCTATGATGTCATATGGCAAGTTGTTAAAGAGGCATTTACAACATGGTGAGTACAGTATTTTGCTTGCGAATAGACATTGGGCCACCATACAAGTTGAAACTCTCTTCTGCGCGACCACTCACCCTCTTGGCATTTAAGAAGACTTCTCGATCTGATCAGTGCTTGTCGTTCCCCAACGACTGCCAGCAGGCTGCCCAACTAAAGCAATTTTATCCTGCGCCGTCAAGCCAGTAAACGTGGAAGCTCGTATCTCCTTATTGTGACGAAAATAGGATCTCTCTTTTAGCGGTACTGCTGTTAGATTAAACAAATCCGCAAGCCTGGCAATATCGCATTTACTTTTGTTGTGAAATGAGGAGTTAAACATTAAAGTAGGCTGCCTGGTGTGTGACATGATGACGAGAAAATAATATTAACAGACATGGAACGATTCATGAAGAATTAACTCTTTCGGTTCTACTGTTAGTATTTTTATTCCTGTACTGTCATACTGCACTACGTGATGTCGATCTTCTTAACAACTTTAATGAACAGTTACGGTCACCGTGTTATTATTATTGACGTGTGGTTTGGAATCACGTTGCTTTTTCACACCTTCGTTCCTGGACTGTGAGAAAAAGTATTCTAGGAATTTAACCTTGTATTCAAATTTCTTTGATGGGCCGTGCAAAAATTTGGCCAGCTCTGGCTCCTCGTGCAAACAATGTCACATGTTCAGTAATGTGAAGCCCTTTATACCAAGTCATAAAAAGATTTAACCAATCAGTCAATAACTGCACAGCATATATTCGGCTGTATTCGACATTGCTTGTTCAGGGTGATATGGGGGGGGGGACTCCCATGTGAAACAGACGGGATGCTCGTCGGAAATTTTGAATTTAACCCCTAAAGGAGACCAATCTAGGCGTGGCTTAAGCAAATTTTGACCCCTAAAAGAGACCGTTTAAAAACACAAAAATACGACACGCAATGAGTTTTAATGATAAAAAGGCATAATCATCGAATGCTTTTATCTAAAAAGAAAATCTTAAAGGAAATTTGACTTCTGTTTCTCTTCGCGTAATTCTGTGTTTCTTCACGGAACCCTAAACGAGCACTTGGTGGCTTAAAATATTGGCGCTTGGCCCGGAACACCCTAAGCGAGACCAAAATCCAAAATTTACACCCATACGCAAGACGAGGAGCCTCCCCGTCTGTTTCATATGGGAGTCCCCCCCCCCTCCCCCCGGGCTTGTCACTTGCTTGTTTGCATGTACATGTATGTGAGCCTTAACGAAAAAAATTCAGTTGTCTTGTGGGGTATTCCATAGTGGACTACTCAAAAGCATTTGCATTACTAGCATTTTTCATGAAACATTATAAAGCTACCGGTAACATTTACTGCTTGTAAGAGCACTTACTACCGCCTGCCAACTCTCAGAAGTCGCTTATCCTTTGCAGAACGTCCAACATTAACCAATTGCTTTACTGGTGTGAAAAGGTGCCATACCTGTTGCGCTGAAAACTAGGGAGAACCCTGTACATGTACTGTTATGTAGTAGAGCTAGCCATCTAAATACACCAATCATATTGTGATGCAGTTAATATTGCAATTTCTCCACCAAAACCTCAAATTTTATTTGATGAGTACAATTAACCCATTCATCCCTGAAGAGGTCCCCATTGACGAGTAAAATCATCTGGCATTAGACAGAGTAAAATCTATAAGTGTCACTCTCAGGAGGGAGAGGGTTATTAATCTAATTCATAACCATACACAAAAAGCCATCTTGAGGAATTTTTATATCTCAAAAATTTTGTTTTAAGGGACAATTTTTAGCATGATTGCTCCACTGTTTTAATTGGATATGGGAAATCTCACAAGCTAGTGCTTTGAGTGCTATATGCCCAGGCACCCTCAAAAAGAGAGCAAAGTTATGAGTGAAATACAAAATTGTTTTGAGTTGTACCCTTCAAACACTAATTCAGACATTATCAATAAGAAATTATGAAAAATTCAACAATAAATAATTATTATAATTATTGATTTTATTACATGTACAAAATGGTCAGTTTGGTAAGGTGGACACTTTGGGATGTTGTCACAGGCTTCCATATAAGTTTGTAAGCCAGGGTGTCAACAAGGAATTCCGGCGGTTCAAATTTCCACAGCTCCTACCATAACCATTATGTCAGGTCATGAAGCTGACCTTGCAGGGTTTTTATATGTCCATATTTTGTTTCAGGGCAATGTATTAGGTCTTTGGCAGCTAAAAAGGGCAGGTGGAGATTGTATTGAATGGGACTTTTCTAAAAGGTAGGTAACTGTTATTTAAGGAAACTCTTGTATTTTTAAAAGTACCATGGAAACACTACATACATTGCGCAGAGACCAATGCGATAACTTGTTTTGTGCACTCTTTCAATATGAGACTGTATGTAAATTTTGTGATGTCAATAAACATATTAATAAATATTAAAAATTTTATCATTGTATAAATTATACAATTCAGAAGTTTTCATTGGCCCTGCTATCCTGGTATATGAGCTAATATTCCATGCTCTACAAAATGATGGAAAGGGTACATGTCAGCTGAACATTTACTGTTACACAATGAAGTCAGTAGATTTCCCTCTATTTTGGGGGCGTTTTCAATAAAACAATATTTAATTATTGCGTTCAGGCTTGTTGGATATGAAATATTTACATAGTGTATGTCCAACTTGGAGCTTTGCACCTCGTTGGCTATTTGTCATCTTATCCAATGCATGCTCAGGAATAATTAAATATCACGAAGGAAAATTTGTTTGAAACAATGGCGGTCGCCCTGGTGGAAATCTTAATATAAAGATCTTACCAATATTCTTGTTAGGTTTCTCAACAAGATCTTATCTTACCTCTTAACTAAGACTCTTGCAACAAACTGACAAGATCTTGTAAGATTCCTACAAGATTCTAACTTGTAAGATATAAGTTTCTTGCAATAATTCCTTTAGCTCTTAGCTTCATTATTCAGTTTCACGTATACACGGGAACATTGCTTATGAATGGCAAAGTGATTTGTTACAACATTCTTCGTAAATGATATTATGAAATTATATAAATTCATTGATTGACTGGTACGTGTGACTCTTTTCCAGGGCCTTCATGTACTTCAACCACAAGATGCAGTGCTGAAGGAAATTGAGCATTGAAATTTAATTGGAGGGAATTTCCTGAGATGCAAGAAGCAGACAGTGCTGATTGCAAATTGTGATGCAATTGTGAATAATAATTGATGTCTTTGTGTCAAAACTTGGGAGGGTAGAGGTTTCATTGCCATTCTGGATATACCTTGTGAACATTATTAGGTAAAACTGTTGTAACTGGGTCAAGTAAATTTGTTCCAGACATCAGGTAATTGGAAGAGTGGAATGCTGTCATATTGAACTGGGTGAATACAAGGAAGAGATATTCACTGCAACAATCAGTGACTTCTCTGTTCATATACTGTAAGTTTTGTGACAAAAATCTTTTCACTGTCCCTTGGGTCTGAGGAAATTGTCAGTCATCGTTCAGTGGCAAATACATCAAACACAAGTGATATCTTTCTAATAAACACATCTGCATGTGGCAACAATGATTTAAAGATAATGTAAGTACACGTACTACTCAATTACATGCAGTAAATTTGTTTTAGGAAACTCTGTTGTATTTCCCCTCTGAACTGGCAGGTGGCACGCCTCATACAGTTCAATGTAACTTGAAAAGTAGGTCTTAAGTCATACAGTTCATTTGTCGTAGTATACTAATTTACTAATTTGTAGTATATTTCATCGGAACTGGAGGGTGGCACACCTCATACAGTTTGATGTAACTTGTAAATTCGGTCTAACCATGCAGTTAATTTGTCATAGTATACTAATTTGTAGTATTTTTCATCGGAACTGGCGGGTGGCACACCTCATACAGTTCGATGTAACTTGTAAATTCGGTCTAACCATGCAGATAAATTGTCATAGTATACTAATTTGTAGTAGTTTTCATCGGAACTGCCGGGTGGCACACCTCATACAGTTCGATGTAACTTGTAAATTCGGTCTAACCATGTGCAGTTAATTTGTCATAGTATACTAATTTGTAGTATTTTTCATCGGAACTGGGGGGTGGCACACCTCATACAGTTTGATGTAACTTGTAAATTCGGTCTAACCATGCAGTTAATTTGTCATAGTATACTAATTTGTAGTAGTTTTCATCGGAACTGGCGGATGGCACACCTCATACAGTTCGATGTGACTTGTAAATTCGGTCTAACCATGTGCAGTTAATTTGTCATAGTATACTAAGGCCGCGTTCGATTGACCCTATTCCAGAATAAGAATACATGGAGTGATGATTAAAGCAGTATGTTTGGCACGTTTTGAAGCAGCAAGGATAATAAAAATACGTTTTAAATAGCATTTTAGCACATGTTTGACAATTTTAATGTGAATCTCCGTAAAAACGAAGGATTTCAAACTTATATTCCATGTATTCCTATTCCGGAATACGGTCAATCGAACGCGCCCTAATTTGAAGTATTTTTCATCGGAACTGGTGGGTGGCACACCTCATACAGTTCAATGTAACTTGTAAATTTGGTCTAACCGTGCAGTTAATTTGTCATAGTATACTAATTTGCAGTATTTTTCATCAGAACTGGCGGGTGGCACACCTCATACAGTTTGATGTAACTTGTAAATTCGGTCTAACCATGCGGTTAATTTGTCATAGTATACTAATTTGAAGTATTTTTTATCGGAACTGGCGGGTGGCACACCTCATACAGTTCGATGTAACTTGAAAAGTAGGTGTACCCATGCAGGTAATCCATGCGGTTAATTTGTTTTAGTATGGTAGTATTACCTAACGGAACTGGCAGGTGAACTGTATACTCGGAGATAAGCCGCACCCTAACCTTACCAGCTCAAATTTAGGGGGAAAAGTTTTTTGACAGAAAACAAAAGAAATCCAAAGTCTAGTCTTTAGAAGTCAACTTCATCCACTGTTCACTAATATTGAAACGGAAAATACTTTAATGTAATTTTAGCACTTTAATGTAATGAACATTGTTTTTACCAACTTTGACATATGATTGATCTTTTTCTGGTATTTGTTGACAGGAATTTCTTAAACAGTTTTGCGATAGATTTTTTTGCATTACAACAAGAACATGAGCGGAACGTTTGGAGCTTAGTACATGCAACTAGGCATAAAATTGGATGCAAAGATGGAAAACTGGCCACCAGAGGCAGCCTTTTTCAGATCTTCCGCAGATAAGCCACACCCATTTCTAACCACTATTTTTGGGGAAAAGGTGTGTCTTATCTGCAAGTGTTTATGGTAATTTTATTTATTTTTGCAGGACCTTAAGGTTTCTTGATAGGGACATTAAACCAAGTTCATTCTTATGTGTACTTTGATATATACAATTCTTGGTTAAATTTCTGGGTGCTTGCCATTAGTAGGAAATGATGGGCGAGACTTGTCATTTCATAACATTCAAACCTTCAAATTGGCGGTTCTTTTCTAGATTCTGATGAAATTTATCAGAATAGTGTACAAAAGATATGAATTGACTGCTCTGGCTGGACACTTGTGGGATTCTAGGAAACTATAGTTCACAAGGTGATTATAGCAAAATGTGATGTAATCAATTAATTCTCAATTATTAGATGGCACACATCCCTATAATCACCTACATGTACATGTACTTAATATAGCCACTGTGTTTATATATACTTAAATGAAACATGTAGTATATCTGTAAATGTATATAAAAATATTTTGAGGAAGCAATGTTATATACTTATTGACTAAAGTAGGACTGGGCCAGAGCTCAGGGCCTACAGACCATGCGCAGCGAGGTCTGTGTGCCATGACCGAGGGCCAAGTATTTTCCCATCCAGCCCAACCTAAACTCAGTCAATAAGCATTATATTATAATTTTATGATCCCTATTCTTCTTTGTTTCTTGTTTTTGAGCCTAGATAAAGTTGAGAATTTCTCCCTCTCCAAGGACATACAATCAGGGTCAAAAGACTTTAGGATACCTGTCAAAATTTTGGGCAAAAAGTAGAGAATTTGCTGTACAGTGTACATACTTCCATTGTTATATGAGCAACGCACGTTCTTCTTTCGCTGCCTTTTTTTGCACTTCCCCCCTCCCCCAGACAATGTTGAAGCATGCAAGCAATCGAGGAACGGATCTTCATTTTGGAGACCGTGAAAAATCAAAAAAGCGGGAATTGTCCCAAGAGTTTTCACCAGGATTGTAGATTTGTTTTGTTCGACTTGATAAACAGGTCATTAGGATATTTGTTTGCCTTGCTTTTGTTTTATCAGATTTGCTTGAACTTTCAATGTTGCAGAGCTGAACGTGTACCTAGCAGGCCCTGATGGCTTTTTCCATACCGCATAGGGCCCTCATACAGGAATTTTTCATATGGTTTTGCCATCAAAATGCTCGCGGGGCCACACGTCATAAAAATTATAGTAATTTATCATATTATTGTTTGTAGCATGTACATTTATTCATGCGGATGCCATTAGTCTCTTTCATATTTCACCAAGAATTGCATCGATAACAGCCCTATTATTTTTATCTGCAGTGACATAAGTGTTGTAAACAAAATAATTAATGAAATTGGGGGTTACTATTCTCAAAGGTCAATCTTATAGTAAGGAAGCCTCAGTGATTCTGTTGATGAAATGAAGGTTATTTCCAAAGATATATATGTTATTCACCGGCCTTGGTCGGTCCGTATGGGGAAAAACTGTGCCCGAGGTCTTGAGTACGGCCCGAGGCCGTAGGCCGAGGACCGTAATCGAGACAGAGGGCACAGTTTTTCCCAATACGGACCGCCCAAGGCCGGTGAATGACATTTTATTTATTTCTAAAGTCTATTTTTAGAAGATTGGAGAAACTATTAAGAAAAACTCTAAAAGTCATGTTTTAATTTTACGCATTGTTGGGTAATAAACTTCGCTTTCACTAGACAGTAATAGCTTTCGTCAGAATCCATTGTTTTTTATGAGAAAGTTGAACAATAACACTGCTCTATTGCAAAAAACAATTATGACAAATTGAAACTTCGCTCTTTCAATTCGCAAGTTCACTCTGCGCTTAGCATAGTTGGTTACCATGACCGTGGTCAGGAGATAGGAAAATACTGCCCGCTCCCGGAACCAATCAGATTGCAGGATTCTCAGGATACCGCCCGCTCACGATCAAAGAAATAAATAAAACCTTGTTATTGTTGTGTGAAAATTTATAGTGTATACAGATTGTACATGTAGGTTTAGAGTGGTACTATGATCAAACTGTTGTAGTTCTCAGAATTTTGTCACTTTCAAAAAAATTTTGCACATTCAGTAGAGATTATCATAATTCATTGCATTTTGTGTTTCTGGGGGATATTTTTCAGATTGAGAAATCAGTAAAATTTGCACATTAGGAACTCAAAATGACATCACCCACTCAAATCAATAATTCAATGAGGTGAACTACTGTGTTTATACCCCTTTTTGACCATAAGGATTAAGCAGAATTGGCTGATATCAAAGATGGTGAGGTAGTGATTCAGTGTAAGAACAATGGTTACTAAAGACTCATTGATACGTGTACATTTATCCCCATTTAATTCCATAGATATATATTTCTTCCTTATTTGTATTAATTTATAGTAAGAATTTTATTCATATACATGTACTTACTGTAGATTCCATTAAGAGTATTATGTAAAGTATTTGTAATTGGGTTAACATAAGCCAGATTTTTATACTTATTTAATAATAATGAAATCCCTTGCATATATTTTATTCCTTATTTTGATGAATTTGCATGGGTTATCAAATAGTGATGAGTGAATTTAGGGAATAATTTCACACGCTTTGTCCAAAATCAAATAATTTCATAAGCCTTAAGGCAAGAAAAATTATTTGATTTTGGACAAAACACAAGTGGAATTATTCCCAAATTTCACGAGTATACATTGTACCATTTCATCAGCTATAAATCATGGGTGACAAATCGCGTTCATAGGACGTGGGTTTTTCTCGAAAGTGGACACCATTTTGGCACTGTAGAAAAAGTTGCCATGGTAACTCATGTTATTAATTGAATTATTTTATTGGACTTGTTGCAAGAATTTTATTGTACACTTAGATTCTATTGAAAGTAAAATAAACAAATGATTATTTTTAGATTTGAAATAAACTTATGCATTCAAAAACTCTAGAACTTGTTCTCTTTTCTATGTAAAATCGACTAACCTTTCATCCATTTCACTTTTTATTAAACTTTCCTGGCTTATGCCAGGTTTGAAATGCTATTATTTCCAGAGATATTGTAAACACTTTCCTGAGATTTTGTGCACTAAAACACCAACATTTTAAAAACATTTCACATACTTTACCCCTCCATTTTTACAGACATTTTATGGACATTTCCTGCCTTCTGTCAGGTTTTAAATACTTAATTTACAGAGATTTGTGCACATTTTGCTGGGATTTTGTGCACTAAAACACCAACATTTTAAAAACATTTCACATACTTTTCCCCTCCAGTTTTTTGAGGGTTTTTGTAGACATTTTATAGACTTTTCATGCATTCTTCTCTCTCACTTTTCACAGAGATAACTGACATTTTATATGGATGGATTTACAGAGATTTTTTCTCGTGTAAATTTTACAGAGAAAGTAAAGAGATTTTACAGACATTTTGTACTTATCGCATAAAATCTCTGTAAATTTTTCCTTCAATTTACATAGATTTTATTGAGATTTTGTACACATGTTATGTCACTGTAAGGACGAAATGTGGTAAGTTTTACAAACTTTTTATGGAGTTACAAAATCTCTGTAAGTGTGCAAATTTACAGAGATTGTAATTTACAAAGAAAATGCGGACATTTAACAGAGATTTTACCAACTTTTTTGAAGTCTGTAAATGGTTCAAGTTTTCCAGTGATTATTTCTTCCTTAGAACAGAAGCTCATCAATAATTTAATTAGAAAATAGTGCACCTATTGAAGCAATGCATATTTTGTTTGTTTTTGTTTGTTTTTTTAGTAAACAATTGCATTACAACAGTTGATATGTAGTTAGACAAGCAGACGTTAAAACTATTACTGCTTACGTTACTTACGTTTGGGCTAATAATTGTTGCAGGAGGACGTACATCGCTGTTGCTTCGCGACGGCAAATTGATCGGAACCATTGCAATTGCACTTTCGACTTCGTATATCATTCAGCGCGGGTAGAGAATTTCAGCGTCAAGCAAAGGTGAGATCAGATCACCACTTTGTAAGGACTGCAAGGGGCCTGCCCCGTTGACATGTTCATACGTTCTCCGTGAAATGTTAAGTTGGGAAGTGGTTTATAGCTTTATCATATTAGGCACCGGTCACGTTCAAATTTTCTGCTTCCTCTTTGTAAAGCTTTTTTATTTTGCCTACAACCACCCCCCCCCCCCCTCTATTTTATTCACTTAAAAATCGCAGTTCTATCATTAAAAACCTGGACCTTAAATTTATGTTCTTTCATTATTCTCTGCATAGGAACCATTGACCCTCTCCCTCTATTTGCACCAAATAAAATATTAGGGAGCTATAGCCATAAGGAAGGCAACAGCATGCAACGAGAACGTCACAAAACTAAGTAAAGGTATTATGAACGAAGACAATTGATCTGCATGCTCTGCACCTGCGTTTTATATTCGGTACGTCAGATGAGTTTCCCGTCCTAAGCAAAACAGCAACGTCAAATGACCAAAATCAGCGGCTTGAGGACAACGACAGCCGAGGACGACGTCAGATTTTTTATTTCATTCTCCAAACCTTAACCGCCTTCATATGCATTAGTTTCATTTTTGGACAACAGATCTAGACACACATTTTACACAATGGAAGAATGAAATAATCCGGCGCGAACTGATTACAGGTACGAAAACTTATATTCTGAATCGACGTTCTCGTTGCCATTGCGGTTGCCGTCCTTGTTATAGCGTTATCCATCTTTTGAACACCCGAAACTTTCAATTTCGGGCTCCTATATCGCGTGCCACTATTTTCATCTCTCCAATCGTAATTTATTCCCATGTTTTTTTTTCCTTCCCTAACTTTAAAACGTGTCAAAGGACGAGCTTTGTAGAGCAAGCGGATTCCTTTCACAATGACCTCTCTCGTCTGAAAAGCTTTCCGGACTTTGCAGAAACGGGCTGCTGACCCTAAGTAGTACAATTTGGGTCTGTATCGTATCATTTATGTATGTTTTCATTCAGTTTCTCTTTCCCTCCTTGCAGGAAGAGTGAACTGTGAAGGATTGATGTCTGTCTTCGTCCAAATAGACAATTATTAAAGGTAAGGAGTGTTGACAGCTGAAAAGAGTTACCCCGCACCAAAACTAAAAAAAAAATCCTTCATTGCCACCCCCTTATCGCAAAGACTAGCATCCCAAGGATACTATTTGCCAAGACATATCTAAGGAGCTCGAGACACTGTGTGTGATTAACGTGCCTTGTCCCTGCAATTGTAAACAACTTAGGGATTGTCTCACTAAAACGTCCATCCTTCCTCTATTGACGACCAAGAGACGGAAGTGAAAAACGCCGGTAAAGACCTCTTCTGTTGTTAAAGAGATGATTATGAAAGGCTGCACAGTACGTCTGCCAGGCAGATGCATCATTCATTGAATTCTCGCTGTAGTTTTCGCACCGAGGAGCCAGTTTTATCGAAGCAATAAAGATGACATGAAGTAAAAATCGCTGTCTTGGGTTCCTTTTGCGTAAAATGTATCACAGAAGAATAGTCAAAACCACACAGTGACTTTGAACTTGGTATTGTTTGTGAAAAAAAAGAAGAAGAAAAAAAAACAGTAAAAATAAAAGCATTTTAGGATATATACATTATTTTAATTAAGTGATCCTTTTTACTACTGCTGACACTAACGCAACAATTATTTCTAGCAAGGGCTGACAAAAAGCTGACCCTGGCTGAATATGGCCACTGGACCGGAATACACTGACGAGCAACTGAATTACTTCAGGATCTGCTTTATCACTACTGATGTCATAACTGAGGGCCTGCGAACAATCTTCAAACAAGAATGGGACAAGCGCTACAAGGCCACTGCTTTGGGAGAATGGAAAGATGTGCCCCGAAATGGACTGGACTTCAAAAACCAAGAGTCGCCCAAAAACCAAAGAAGAAACGCGGGTCTTTTGGCAACCATGGTGAACGGAAATAGAGCAGAATGGGACAGCACCATGCTCTTTTACGCTATACTTTACTCGGACTGTATTGGAAGAGGCCTAAACGCAGTAGTCCGATCAAATGTGGATCATTTGAGAAATTCTCGTAATCAAGACTTTGCTCATTTGCCACAAGGTCATGTCAAGGAGTCAGAGTTTCAGGCTGCTGTAGGAAAAATTTTAGTTGCCTTTCAAGCACTTCGCCTCTCCGATCTGAAGATTCAAGAAACCAGAAATCAAATGAGTTTTCCGACAGGCGAGTTAGTAAAGGTCTTGCAAGAAGTCAACAACCTAAAAGACGAACTGAAAGAAAAAGAACAGGAACTTAAAGAAAAAGGTGAAACCCTTAAGGAAACAGAACAGCATCGAAAGGTCCTTCAAAAGCAGTTACAAAAGGAAGCTCCTTCGGCATTTTGCATTCTCCCACCAAAGCCATCGCACGACGTTGCCGAACGAGATCATGATTTGGCTAAAATAGCTCAACACTTAAAGCAACTGAAAGAAACCAACGAGAGCCGATTAACTTCTCTGTACATCTCAGGAAACCCTGGAAGCGGCAAATCTCAATTAGCTGGTCTTGTCGCAAAGAAATTATTTGATGAAAAAAACAAATCGCGGGAGAGAGTACATTTGTGATGACTCTAAATGCGCACGGTCTTGATTCTCTCTTAGAATCCTACGTATCGTTTGCTCGTCTTCTAAAGTGTTCAGAGTACGCTGTCACAAATACTGTAAACGACAAAGATCTGAAGACGGAGGGGAAGATCGCCAACATAAAGTCGTTAATTCGTACCAAAGTTGAGCTTTACTCGTCGTGGCTATTGGTGGTTGACAATGTCGTCAACTTAATTGAAATGAATCCTCATTTGCCAGAGACCGGAGACACGCACTGGTGTAAAGGTCAGCTGCTGATCACATCGCAAGACACCGCTGCTATTCCTTCAGAAAACTCTTTCATCAATCACATCTCTGTGAGCAAGGGCATGATGCTATCCGACGCCATTTCCTTATTAGCCTCCCTCTCCGGCATCGCTGACGGTGAGACTGAAGAAGAAGTTGCTCGAGCGTTAGATTACCAACCCCTTGCCTTAGCAAGCGCCGCTATCTTTGTCAAACAAGTTCGGGAAGCATCCTCGAATTTTGGCTGGAAAGGCTACCTCGAGAAACTTAACGAGGGTAAGCGTGCTAACACTGAGGCCTTTCTTGCCAAGACAAACCAAACCTACCCAATATCTATGACCACCGCGATTTCATTGGCCGTGGACAATGCGATGTCATCTGACAAGGTTTTGTATCACGCATTCAGTTTCATTTCTCTCTGTGGTCAGCAACCATTAAACCTTGACCTTGTAATCAAGTACATCCTGAATGCCGAGAACAAAGATGAATTTGTGGACGAAGATATCATTGGTTTGAGGATTCGAAAAAGCTCGTTGCTGTTACTTGAAGAGGAAGAGAGTGGCGTCCACCTTCAAGTACATCAAATTGTGAAAAATGTCATCCAAACTAGAATCAAAAAGTATTCGCAGGCTCAATATTTTGAAATCATTCATTGGGGTATTACATCATTTAATCAGTTTATAGATAAGAAAAATCTTGATGAAGTAGACTCCATTTCTAAAAGCTTTCATCTGGTACCTCATTTGAAGTGCCTAATAACAGAAATTGAAAGTGTATTCAATGTAGATGACTTACCTGAAGTCATGAAAAATACCAATTTAAGCGTGAAATATTATCCTAATTATTTCGTTAGGTTTAGCACTATTTGTGCTCACCATTGCGACTTTGGTAGAGCCAAAAGCATTTGCAATTTAGCGCTAAAATTAATTCAGCACGGCAGTTTATTCGGTGCGGAACATTCCGCCGCAGTCTATTCTAAATTAGGCCGTGTCCATTACGAGAGCGGTGAGTTTCAAGAAGCAAAGCTTTATCATGACATTTCCCTTAAAATTCGGCCACAAGACAGCGAATCTCATGTCGAGAACTCGTACAATGACTTGGCTTGTGTACTCCTTAGTCAAGGTGACATGGAGCAAGCAAGGAAGTATTATGAGTGCGCTCTAGCTATTCGCCTAAAAAAGCTGGGATCTCAGCATATCGATGTTGCATTTAGTTACAACAACATGGGCGTGTTATTCCGT
>NC_090889.1:168100-188100 GCF_036669925.1 Montipora capricornis | reverse complement strand
GTGAAAAAAATTGTTGGCGCGAAAAGTGTTTAATTTTCATCAATGATTATCTAAAAAAACGAAGTCAAACAGTGGTTGGCAAAAGTAACTATGAACTCTTCTCTTCATTTCAAAACTTTGAGGCCAAATTTGTGGCCCTCTTTGTATTCACAGCATCATCTTGTAATCTCAATATTACGATTCATAAATGCTGGCGAGTTTACGCCGGCCATTTGTTTTGTTTGGATCACGCATTATTCACTCCTTAGGGAATTAATAATGCTCAATTACTCCGAGATAGCGAACCAATCAGATTGCTTGAGACACCAAGATCACTAAGTTAGTATATACTAATTTTTGGTATTTCCTATGGTACTACACCAGTGCTAATATATGATACGGTGTTTTAGTGTCAATCCTTGTAATAAGAGAGGCCTTTGAAAGTGTTGAAATAATATTTTGGAGGAGCGCTTATTGGTCGCTGGGCGCTAATTCTACTATTAACAGTATATTATATAATTTTGTGAAGACAAATAACGTCATGAGTTAGTCCTTTGAGCATTTTAAGCAAAAAATCTAAAACCTTTAAAGCTTGTAAGACTCGTAAAATCTTGCGCATAGTCTCTCGTTAGTGAAATTTAAATAACTGATTTCAAGTAAGATATTATTGTAATGATATTAGTAAGGACAAGCATAGCAAATTTTGCCTTATATGCCTGCACGTTTCTGAACTGACACTGTACTGAGACTCCAATCGCTTTCGCGTGGCAGACGTTTGTAATGGCATATACGTAAGGACAAACATAACAAATTTAGCTTGATACGCGTGCACTTGAAATCGTTTCAAGCAATTTATAGCGACATTATTTGGGCGTCTTCTCTAGTTGTTTTAACAGCTTTAAGAAAACAACCATCAAAAAGAGGTCAACAATGACGTTATATAGGATTGGTGAATTGAATATTCCATCGAAGTTTGCTGCTGTCAATGTAATGACAGTCGTCATTGAATTTGCATACAGGCATGCATGCATAAATGCATACTTAATTGACCACTCACAAAGGGGGCTTTTCAGGGCCAATGAAACGACAGAACACAACAACAACAACAACAACAACAACTGTTAAGAAGCCCAACTCAACGGAGGCAAACCAGTTGGCTAATTATATTTGCAGCTAAGAAGTTGAACCAGGGACTACCTGGAACAAATTCAATTATTGGTCAGAACGAGTCTTGAAGCCGGGAACTCCGGAACTCAAGGAAAGAGTCCAAACCACTGGGCGACATTGCCTCCTATTCTACCTAAGTTCTATCAAAAAGTATTATCAGGTACTTCTATTTGCTGGGCAACCCATAAACAGAACTAGAGGTTTTTTCTTATTATTAATGCTACTTAATTTGCAAATGTAAACAATCAGCACAGCAATACCATTAGAATTTACTTTTACTACTGTAAAGCTTTTTTTAGGAATGCCAGGATAAAAAGGTGAGATTTCTTTGGAATACTGACTGGAGATTGGTCGCTTCGTTTGAGTATAAACCAAAGTAGAGTAATATGTCGTTTTGTATTTGATTTCTTTTTAATAGTTGGTTGCTTAAGGGCTCTTTTCTAATAGTCTTGTCACGTTTTTAATTTCTGTACTAGCCCGGAGGGGGAGGGGGGGGGGGTACTCCCAGAAAAAATCTGCGATTTTCCCCACCCTATTTCAGACCTGACTAAACATTTGATTCCGCATTTCAGACTCGAGTCTTAAAATCAATAACCCATTTCAGACTTGAAAACGGATTTTATTGATGGTCTTATCACCTAGTGGTGAAGAAGTAGCTTCGTCTAAAAAATATCATGACCCAATTTAAGGCTTGATGAGTGCAAAAAACCATACCCTATTTCAGCCAAAATGGTTAAAATTTATACCCTATTTCAGACCAAAACGGCTAAAAATCATACCCTATGGGTCCGAACATACCTATATCGCCCATATAACGGAGTATCCCCCCCCCCCCCCCACTCCCCGGTTTATTAGAAGGAATGGATTTATCTTTTGTTTTCGCAAATATCATTCACTTGATCTATCACATACCATTTGATGCTAGCCTAAGTGTCGACTCAAATGAATGAAGGGGTAGTTTCTAAAGAAACTGTGATGCTGCGTCGGTGGGGAAGTAGTATACAAAAATTTGGTTTATCAACGGAGTTGATAATGTAAATTGACCACCGTACAGAGATTCTAAAAGCTAAGTTTCTACTCAGTTTCTTCCTCAAAACCCCAATACAACTGGCCTCTGACATTCCCCAGACAAACTATTCCAATCAGCACTTTACAGGCTACCAAAGTGTGTCGGGCTCTTAGGATCTTCCCATCGGTTTCCAAGAAAATAAACTTTGAAGTTGACCAATAGAAAATTTTCCGTTTCGCGACACGCAGAGAAGTGTCAAAGTAAAAATATTTCGCATTTTTTAAAAGCCCGACATACTTTCATGCACGATCATTTTGGCCACATTTCGTAAAAATCCGACAAATCTACATATCCTATAAATTCATTTGAAGAGGAGCTATTCCTGGAAAAGTAAACCCCGAGTTTTGGGGCAGCAAAGAGTTTATACGTTTTCACACATAGTCCAGTCAAATTGGCTCGAAAAATGGGATAACCCTCAACTAATTGCAACAAAAGGTTTTTCAACGGATAACTAAAGAGAAATTATCCCTCTATAACATACTAAAAGTCCCAGAGAATCGAAGTCCGGGAAAGTGCCTAAAATTGCAATTGATTTCGACCCATTGACAACCAAAAATTTCCAACATGGAAACGAGGCTACAGTAAGGTTTTTGACTAAGTCGCCAGAATTTATTACTTTTTGTGGGAATATCAACCCCAAATCATCAGAAATGAAAGACCAGATACCAATTTAAACAACAGGTGTATTAGTTTATTTCAATTCATTCTCGATCGTGTAATTTTGCACAATCCTGCAAATAGATATACATAGATAACAAAAATTGATACTGCATTCTTTGAAAAAAAACTTTTTGTTTTCATTTACTTTAAGAATTACTTTCAAATATAACTTAATGTCAATTCAAATAATAACTGTAACACTTAAGTATTCAAAAATTTACAATTTAGCGAAGGGAAAAACCCTAGTTTATCAAGATTCAATTAGTGCGTGAATTTGTCTATTTGTGTACCGCCACCTAAGAGTGCGTGTTGGTTCGTCTCGCCAGTGTCTGGATTGGATTTTGCCGTAAGGCCAGCGTACATTCCTCCTGTTCTATTGGAAAACAATTCTTTTGATTCAGTTAATAGATGCTAGGTGCTTCTAAAGTTATATCAAGGTAAGCTTAATGCTGATTCAATTTTAAGAGAATCTTTAAACAATCAGTGCTGATCACCTACATATGAGGAATTGCCGTGAAATTAGATTCTGTTTCATGATCAGCCCTTCGAGGCGTGTGAAAGAAATCTCCCCCTAGATATCGCAGAATTCATTCTTTCTAGTTTAATAGAAATCCAATGCTCATATCTAACTACTGCTTCGGAGTAGAAGAGTTTCTTTTTGAAAGCCTATTGTGCTGGCACGATCGTTGCTAACGCTGCTCAAATACATTTTGAAATATGCTAATCAAACTTGCTTCGTAGCATAGTGAGAAAGATAAAATTGTTATAACAATTTAACTATAATTTAACGTTTTTTTCTTTTCATTTCTATATTGCTTAGGTTGTTATTTGGAGTTTTACTCCATCAGTGTGTTCTTATGGATGGAGCGCCTCTAGTTTGCGCGATTTGCGGAGTTGCAGGCTCAGCACACGAATTTTCCACAATTGGAACAAAGGGAAGTGAAGGTATAAATCGCACCAGCGGCCTCAGAAATGATTCAATTAATGTTGCTCCTGGACAGCATGTACACCCTAATTGTCGTCGAGATTACTGCCACCCCACCGATATATCTAAGGATAACAGAAGCCGCGAAAATGCGGGTTCTCAATCTGCAACTATTCAACGCAAAAGAAGTGCAGACCAGAGATTCGATTACAAAAGCGATTGTTATTTTTGCGGCAATAAAGTAGATGTTAAATCTGTAGACGTATGTAGAGTGATGACTCTAGAGACTCAAGAAACCGTTTTGAATAAGTGCAACGCAAGGCGTGACAGATGGGCAGAGGTAGTAAAAGCAAGAATTTTACACGTACATGATCTCCCTGCCGCTGAAGCAGTCTATCATAAGATATGCAATTCCAATTTTCGTACAGATAAACAGGTTCCTGCGTCTTATGCTACGACCCAGCTTTAAAATAAGAAAGGAAAACGAGGTCGTCCCCAGAATGAGGAGAAAAACAAAGCCTTTTACATGGTCACAGAATATCTGCTGAAACATTCTGATGAGCAAATCACAGTGCAAGATCTGGTAGCTAAGATGAACGAGTACTCAGGGGATTCCGACTGCACAGCTTATAGCCAGACTTACATAAAAGCCTGCCTCCAGAAGCATTTTGGAGAGGAATTGGTTATCACATTCAGTGATGGAAAACCCAATGTTGTAACATTTAGGAAGACTGCTGCGGCGATTCTTAACGAGTTTCACGAGATGGAAAAAGACGCCCCTGATGTCGAAACAGAAAAGATGAATATAATCCGAACAGCTGCTGCGCTGCGCCATGTGGTCAATGTTAAGCGAAGCCTCCAAGATTGAGCCCTCTGGAGTTACGAAGTACGTATTGGATGGAGGCGCACTTCTCCATCGTCTATCGTGGCCACACGGAACCACGTTTAAAGAAGTATATGAAATTTACAGTGGTTACGTCTTGCAAAAGTATGGAAGAGCAACAACTATCGTGTTTGACGGGTACGACGTAGTCTCTACGAAGTCTATGACGCAAGAAAGAAAAACTGCGGGAAAAGTTGGCTACCACTGTCTCCTTCACAGATGATATGAAGATACCCATGAAAAAGGACATTTTTCTTGCAAACAAGAAAAATAAGCAAGCATTTGTTATTCAGTTGGCCTCCTTCTTGCAGAAACAAGGCTTTGAGACCCTCAACGCGGATGGAGACGCGGACGTTCTCATTGTTAAGACCGCAGTTGAATCAGCCAACACGGAAGATACAATTCTGGTAGGGGATGACACTGACCTCCTAATACTTCTGGCTCACTACGTGCGGATGGACGCACATCGCCTTTACATGGGACCAGAACCCAAGGCAAGTTCCAAAAAAAGACGAGTCTGGTACATTAATGAAATCAAAAAAGACCTCGGAGAAGACGTATGCCGGCATCTTTTTTTTTTCTACGCCCTACTTGGATGCGACACCACATCCAGCATATACGGAATAGGAAAGGTCGCGTCACTGAAGAAGTTTGAGAACTCAGAGCACTTCCGTCAGCAAGCACTGGTATTCGACAACCTGGCATCGACTGTAGATGAAGTGAAAACTGCAGGTGAAAATGCCCTAGTGTGCTTATATGGAGGAAAGCCGGGACAGACGCTTGGCCAGCTGCGGTACCAGCGCTACTTGGAAAAGCTAGCTTGTAAATCCAAGTCAATACAGCCTCAGAGTTTACCACCTACTTCTTCAGCGGTGAAGTACCACAGTCTGCGAGTCTACCTTCAAATAAGAGAATGGAAAGATAGCACAGAGGACATAAATTACGCGGAATGGGGATGGAGGTCAGCAGCGGAACAACTGACACCAATCACGACAGATCTCGCACCCGCACCACAGTCTCTTCTCCAGATAATGAGATGTAATTGTTCACAAGACTGCAGCACCCGCCGTTGCTCCTGTCGCAAAAATGATCTACCGTGTAATCCTGCTTGTGGTCAGTGCAAAGGGTTTGCTTGTACCAACGCACCCAAGCAAATCCCTGACGATGAAGATTCTGATTCCGACTCTGGTTGAACAAATTAGCTCTGAAAGGCGGTTAAAGCGGAGTACAAAGTAAGATACCCCTCACCTGCTTTGCTATCGAGTGGCAGTCATCGGTCTGTATAAGATTTGAAATTATAGACTTTTGTTAGGAGCCCATGGGACCAATGTCAAACGTTCCATTGACGGGACTTTCTTTTCTGCACCAACAAAGCAGAATGTTTAGATTAACACATATTGTGACCTCTATAACTGTTTAGAAACTAAAGATTGATTGCGGGATCGACTTTAGAGGAAAAGGCTTTCTAGTCGTACCATGCAATGTAGCTGGATTATGATCTGGTTTAAATTGATATATAGAGCGTAAACAATGTGACAATTCTTATCCAGTTGTACGAATAGCACGATTTTAACTTAAACAACAATCCGGCGGCTTACCCGGCCCAAAATTGTTATTGTATTGAGACAATAAAATAGTAGCCGTTATATAACTTGGGTACCCTGTGGTTTTTCATATAAGCTTTGTATGGGAATTTTCTTTTCCGTTTTTCGGGGCCTTCCCGAACTCCGATTCTTTGGGACTTTTGATATGTTGTTAAGGACATCCGAATGAGCCATAATCCGTTGAAAAACCTTTTGTTGCAATTTGTTGAGGGTCTGACCCCAATTTGACTGGACTAACAGTGTCACGGCGGATTGTGAATGCTTTGATGCCGCCGACCAATGAAAATTGACGTTAAGGCCCCCTGAAGAGGGTTTGTGACAGAACAGTTTTGAATTCGCGGGAAATGGCATTCAGCGCTCCATCATTAGCCATAGATTTTTTATGCCTGATTGCAGACTTAGCCCTTGTCGCTAGCAGCGAGCTCAGTTTTCTTTATTTCCTCGGTGGAATCTTTCTTGTTTTTTCGGTGCGGTCTTTTTCGTACTTCTTACCTAAGGAGAACTTTCCCGTTTCGACTTCTCTCCTCGTTTCATGCGTTTCATGGCCTAGTAAGGATGAAATAATAATAATAATAATAATAATAATAGTACAACTTTGTTTACCCTCGGATTTCAGATTAGCTAGTAGCTAATATCTCCGAGCATATTCCTTTAACACAACCGCATGGACTACAAATAAATGGCGAACTCAACACGCGATAAAGTGACGATACCAGGATGTATTCTCGCGTCAAACTGTACGAGAGGTCTTTAGTGTCGACATCGCATAACACCTTGAGGGGTTAACATTTTAGTCTATTAGGGGCTGTTTACATGATACCGGAATGACTTTCATTCCGAAATGAGTTTTGTTCCAGAATGTAGTTCGTACTGCATTCACATGGCAAAATCGACCGTAGGCTTTCTCTCATTCATGGTTCTTTACACCAGATCAAAAACAAAGATGGTGCAAGTTTCGCGGGACATGTTATTGTGCCTATTAATGGCCACATCTGCAAGTTTAACTAACAACTTGACCATTGGGCTGTTTCTGTGGACTAAACAGAAGAGACGAACAGGTCTTTTCACTCTGAGTTGTAGCAAATTGTAGCCTCGCTAATGTCTTCGTGTCGTCCCATTTTTAGAGAATATTCGTATCTTTCTTACCCTTCTTACCCCTTATCTTGTCAGTATTTTCCTCACCATCTGCCATCTTGAAAACGATACGCATGCGCCACTCACCCCAGACTACACGGTTCATCTCGGAACAGAGTTCGTTTTCAGTTTACATGCTACTAGAATGAACTGTCATGCCAGAACGAGAATTTCATTCGGATTAAAAACCGGGATGAACTCCTTCCGGAATGACTTGTACGGGGACGAAATTTCGTCTCTGTATCATGTGAACAGATACAGAGGAATATATGGAGATGGAATGAACTCGTTCTGGAATGAAAGTCATTCCGGTATCATGTAAACAGCCCCTAACTCCGGAAGAAAAAAAATCAACCAACAAATATAAAAAAAATATAATGACCTATCTTATGGTAGCTTTTTAAAATTTTGCAAAATTTGAGACCGAAAAGGTTAACAGTAACCTTAAAAACAAAACGACAAGACAAACTGAAACCAATCCTTTTGTTATCACGTACAACTCTACACTTCCTATCCTCACAAGCATCATTCACAAACACTCCAGCATACTTAACTCATCAGATCGTTGCAAAAACACTTCCTTTAGTGGCTTACCGTCGTTATGAAAATATTAGTGACATTCATATTAGAGTCCAATTAACTAGAAAGTATTCCAATAGCCAATTGCAGAAACGTGAGGAGATTGGAGATGAATTGCGACACGCGGCGCATACTGGGATAGTTTGGGTAGACAAATATCGCCATGTTGGATTCTTCAACATGAAGCCTGTGAATTGTTGCGAGCCTCTTTTCACCAATAACTTTAGAAATTCACCTACTACATCTTTTTACCGCATCCCGAAGGACAGAAAATTGCAGCAGAAATATGTAGTAGTGTTGATTCGAAACAAGAATCTAAAGTTAAGTCTGGTAACACTCGAATTTGTTCCGCGCATTTCGAAGGGGGTGAGAAGATGAACCCCAATCACCTACCGAGTATCTTTCCTTGGAAGAAGGAACACAGCAAGCGGAGAACTGTATGCAGGGTAAGCCAGGAAGATACAGTTAAGAGGGCAAAGAGCGAAGTAAGACCTGAATTAAAAGAAATTCTCTCGACCAGTATTCTGTCAATCATTCTATCAATGCTTGTAGTTCGGTTGAAGAGAACGTGGACCTCCTATCGCACCTACAATCCGATCATGGACAACTCAAGGCAGAAAACAAAGAATTGAGGAATAATTTAGAGGAACTGAAGTTGAAACTCAAGCAGTTGCAGGACTAAAAGTAAAGTAAAGTAAAGTGGCCATATGTAACGTCGATAACTCGTAACAGTAATTCAACTGACAAACCTGAGGTCGACGGTGCACTCATTTTACTCCCCCATCACCATCAGTGCTCCGTTTTAAGGGTATTTAAAGCTACTTAGGTACACGAAAAGGAAAGAGGTCGAAACAAGGACGCGAGATCCGGGAATCGAACTCAGGACCTCTTGCACCAAAGCCGCACACCGTAATCGACTGTGCCATCCTTGTTCCTTAGCTTGAGGCCGTTAAAATTAAAAATAATGCGCCGATCAAATCGAAACTTAACACCCCCCGGGAAAACCACGGGCATTAGACTATCCTCTGTGCCCGGGGAGTGGGGAATTTGACCTTTACCAGCGGGGTGTGGCGAAAATTGAACTGGTAGTGTTTGGTTTCAAATGATTTATTTTCGGGCGCCGAAGTCGCTAACATCTATAAAACACGTGTTTAGACGGCATGGAAGAGTTTAAAGGAAGAGATGTAGCATTTGTGAGCGATTGGCTTACTAAAAAGGTCTTCAAAAGGTCTTTATTAAAGACGACAGAAGCCGACGACGACTGTTCTTTAGGAGGGTTCGACAGACAAAACCGACGATAGGGCAGGGCATTTGAACACTATTTTGGCCCGAGGCGGTGGGAATTTTAACGAGCCAATTATCAAAAGTTCAAATGCCCGGCCTTTGCACGGTTTCGAGTTGATCGGGGCATAAGTCTCTACGACAGGACAATTACAAATCAAACACCCTGTATTTGATATAACTAAGTACAATGAAGATAGCAATATTGCATTTTATACGGGATTCCCAAATTGGGATATCTTCAAGTTGTGCTATAACATGATAAAGGATTCAGCTTCTGGAAGCGTACACTGGGTTGCCTGTGGTATGTGTTACACAAAAACAGAAGGCACCGAATAGACCATTTTCGAATTGTCACGGCTGGACTGTATCTAGCATGGAATGGAGGCTAATGCGGGTAAATCTTTTCAAATGCAAATTAATTTGCCCGCATTAGCCTCCACTTCATGCTAGATCCAGTCCAGCCGTGAGAATTCGAAAATGGCCTATTGGGTGGTATTGAACTCCAGGGTTCCAGTTAAATTTTTGAAGTGGGGGGTCATTAAGATCATGAGGGTCACCCACATCTCGCGCCAGCGGAAGCCCTTTGGCTCACACGTTCACACCTTTAATTATTTTGTAATATCCTGTCCCATTTTGAGGTCTTTTAGTTTTTTAAGCTTTGATAATAAATTCAGTTTAAAGATAACAAAACACGCTCTTGAGTAAAATTCACCCGTTTCTTCTCAGATAAAGGAAAAAAATAACATAGTTTTTATATATAGCTCTGAATCGAATTCTCATCGAAAGATTAATGACGATCGTAAAATGCAGTCTCTGACTTTTATGATGTTTTGTCAAAAGGAAAAAGTTAATCACATGCTAGGCAATCATAAAGGTGCACGTGATCACCTTGTGTCAACTGAATGAACTACGGGAAAGAATGTTAATCGTTCGTCGTTTTCAGAGCAAAACAACGTCTTTGGTTTTTTAATTTTGTTCTATTTAACTGAATATTTACATTTCATCTGTCGAGCCAGGAAGCCTTCTTTGTCGGGTTCCTGAGGACGTATCTATTTTGACTTCAGGGTGAACTATTTACACAATCGCGATGTTGAGCGGCCATGTCATTGAAAACCTGAACATCCATGAGATACAAAAACAGACTTGCGAATTATCGCAAATCACAATGCTGACAAGCACAAAAGCAGAAGAAATGGTTGATAAATATGAAGTTTGTTACTATCTTAATGTTTTTTTGGGTTAGAGTAAAGGGACATATTGTCACGCAACTGATGTAATTTCATGACACTCAAAATTCGCAAAAAGCGTGAGTTTCATGTAAACAATCTTCGCACTATCAAGCCGTAGCAATAAACTGGATTTACCAGGTAGATAAAGAAATATTGTTGGCTTCCCAAATAAATTTCATTTTACACTGCTGTGACAAAATCATTTGTCAGAGAAATAAAATTCCCGTCTCCTCGCGTATCACACTTCAACGCACGTATGCAAATTTGTTAACTCATTTTCACCGCGATTCCCGCGGACGTTTTCTTCCTTCAAATACATTGTAGTAGCAAAAATATTATTTCTCGTCAAGCGTTGCATCTTTTATGTTCAAATAACCGCTAAAAATAAAGATTTTTTAACGATATATCCGTAGATATTTTTCTTAATTTAATATTATCTGTCAAAATTTGCACAACACTCAAATCACAAAAAAAGCAACGCACGCAACAAATTTAGTCGCATTTACCTCTTCATTGAATTCTAATGCTTAACACAGGAATTTTTAGTTATTGTGAAAATCTTTCTATATTCGTTAGCAATCATCCTTTCAAATCGGCCGGAACGCGAATATTTTACGAGTTTTTTTCAATGGGATGTCAACAGGCGAAGTGGATGTTATGCATAAAGGGGAAGGGCGGTCAAGTTGCACGTGTGACCCGTTATAAATAATTTTTCACAAAATGTTTCCGAATCGTCAAGTATCACCGCAGAAGACAAGAACATCATTTTAAAAGCTTATTCTACGCAAAAAGTAGGTTCTGGAGGTAATTTGAGAGTGGAAATCAAGTTTACGCCGCATGGTATATTTATATTTAATTACGTTAACACAACAGAAAGACGCTTATCTTATTTTGATACGAAAATGCTTTACTATTGCCATAAAAACTATCCAGTTAAGCTCGCATATTACACAACATGATGAATTCATAAAGGCCACCTTTTCCAGCGAAATGCCTTTTGAAACAAACAACACATTTGCTATAAGAGGCAAAAAACCCTTCCTATTTCATTTAATACGTGCGTGAAGACAAGAAATTCAATCGTGTCAAATTACACTCCGTGTCAAAAACGCAACTAAATAAATTTACCACCAGTGTTCAGCATCAAACCCTTTACTGAAAACCCTTAACTTGAATTATCAAGCAAAAATGGGCAACAATGTTTCTTTCAAATAATCTTTGACTAACAAGAATCAGCGAAATTTCGAATTGCTACCAGAAGACTGTGGAGAATTGAGTACAAACAAATAAGCCAGACAACAGAGATCACAGATCCAAGTTTTTCAATTCCTTCTCTGTCTTTGTTAAACCCATAATTTACTAGAGAATTTTCCAGTGTTGTTCAAAACACCACACTTGTACAATATTAGAACTACAGCTCACTTTGATCACGGCTGGACGGGCGACAGGTTGTTGTCGAAGTCCATGACTCGTCCCTTTAAAGATTCCAGTTTTTTTTTTCACCCCCTGTCTTGTTCAGTATCCAATTGACTTGTCATTATTGAGCTCCATGAGGGTATCCTTTGTTTAAAGATCCACTAAAACGTCATTCGCGTTACATAACTTTCGACGCCATTGCCGGTTAAGTTAATCATTCTAACTCATTCTACTGTGTCCACCAGAGAAATCTACGCATTTCCCACTACCTTCTCGATCCTTGGAAAATACTCACAGAAGGCTCTATGCACGAAGACACTACTTAGCAGGGGAGTGATAGGAGAGACGTTTCCCGACACGGAAAAAAAGAAAAAAAAAGAAAAAGAAAAAAATTTAAATAAAAAAAGAAAAGGAACAAATCACACCCATTTTCCGACTGGGATTGCCATACTGGCAACCCAGTAAAAAGCGGGGAGGAGAGTATCATTGGAAGACGAAGATCTCTTTCCATATTCGAAGAGTTCACCCTAGTGATGATGAGACTCCGTCATGGACTGTTTGAGAAAGATCTTGGTCACATATTTGGAATTTGGAGTCCACGGTGTCTACTATTTTCCGTACCTGTGTCGGAAGCGTGACATAGCGTGACATAACGTGACAAGCATTACCACTATCGTTATTAAGTGAAAGACAATCTCCAATGAACATTGAACCTTTGATTGCGAAACAGTGTAATAAGATGGTTATTTTTGGTGTGTGAGAAGAGAGAGGAGATAGAAAACCGAAGGAATCTGTAATCAGGGAAAGCAACAGTAAACCAATTTGAGACATAAACCTGTGACATTTGTCGGATACCCGTTTCCGACAAAAGTAACACCTCCGACGGGACGCACAGCGATCAGATCGAGATGACAGCAAAAATCGAGCAATTTTACAAGACAATCGACGCGAAGCTTCAAGTGTTGAAGTTCACACGTTCACAAACAGACTCCGCGATAGAGAATGGAAACTTCACAGCAATGGAAGGCTACGCAACACCCAAGCAAAGAAGATGGAAGAAGTCCACGACATTAAGGTTAGCGTACTAGAATTAAAATTTGAAGCCGGGGAAAAGGATGATGAAATCCAACTTTGGAGCACGAAATTAGATAAAGATGTGGGCGTATTTGAAACGACCATTGTTGATCTTGACGCAAGGGTTAAGCAATCTAAGAGCGCGTCGCTTGAAGCGGCAAAGAAAGAAGAAGAAGATCACGCAGCTGAGATCAGAGTACGAAAATATGAAGAGGAAATGCGATTTGAAAAGGAAAAATTAGAGCAAAGGCTGAAGTACGAAAAGCAAATAGAAGATAGCCGGAAAGATCAAAACAAAAATGATAAATCAATCAACGCCAAGTTACCGAAACTTGTAATTACGAAGTTTAAAGGCACGCTCACCGATTGGCTTCGCTTTTGGAACCAGTTTAAAGCAGAAATTGATTCGTCTGATGTATCCTTGATCCGCCGAATTCCCGAATTATTCTTGTGGATAATGTTAAAGAAGCACTGCAAGGTTTCCCAGTTGAAAGTGTCTGTTGTTGGCTCGATAGCAGCGTAGCTCTTCACTGGATCAAGGGAGGCGGAAACTACAAGCAATTTGTTAGTAACCGAGTGTGGAAAATCCGAGAGAAGAAGTACATCCAGTGGAAGCACGTGGGTACCAAGGAAAACCCTGCCGACCTGGGTAGCCGAGGCGGGCATATAAGCAACTGCTCAGATCTGTGGTGGCATGGGCCAACGTGGTTACCTTCACCCAGAGAGTTGGCCGGCAGATATTGTCACCACGCCTACCAAGGAATCACAAACCGAAGCCAAGATTATAAGGAAAGTTCTGGGCGTAACTGTGAAGATGGATGATAATCTAGACCTGGTGATGCGCAAGTACGACTTATGGAAGGCCATCCGAATACGTTCGTGGGTGGTGCGGTTTGCAAGGAACTGCAGAGCTAAACGCCAGCAGAGGATCACCGGTCCTATCACTACCGAAGAGACAGGCAATCAGTTGCAGTTCTGGGTAAGAAGATCACAAGTCAGGAGTCAAGGAACCACCAAATTTGACAAAGATCAAATGAAACTGAACCTCCAGCAGAACAGGGATGGGATATTTGAATTCCGAGGACGTATTCAAGGACACTACCCAATTTACTTACCTGACGATGGCGTGTTTACTGGAAAATTAGTGACACACTTCCACACCCAGACCTTACATGGGAGAGTTAGTTTGACCATGGTTAAAGTACGCGAAACGTATTGGATACCTAGGTTGCGTCAGCTTGTTAAACGCCTTATCAAGCGTTGTTATGGATGCAAAAGATTTCATGTATCAGCATTCGCCAACACTCCTCCAGGCTACCCGCCTATAGATAGGACAGAGGGAACCTCGCCCTTCCAGGTTGTTGGAATAGCCTACGCCGGACCAGTCAAGTACCGTGATGGCAGAAATAAAGAAGGGAAAGTGTACATAGTTCTTTATGCCTGTAGCCTGTCCCGAGCCTTGTACCTCGAACTGACAAAGACCATAGAGACCGAAGAGTTTATTAGTACCTTGAAGCGGTTCATAGCAAGAAAAGGTCCCCCTGAAAAAATCTACTCAGATAATGGCAGGACCATCGTGGCTGCTGCGAAGTGGTTACGGAATGTGATGGAAGACGAGCGCCGCCATGACTACCTTGCCAAGATGAACATCAAATGGCAGTTGAATCTCAGTAGAGCTCCATGGTGGGGCGGGCAATTTGAACGCATGATCGGAATTGTCAAGCAAGCCGCCGCCCTTCAACAAGTCTGGAACTCTCACCTAGGCAGAACTGCAGGGCGTGCTCCTGGAAGTGGAAGTCGCGCTGAACAGTCGTCCTCTGAGTTATGTGGAAATAGATGCGCAGCTTCCTTTGTTGACCCCGAATATGTTCCAGTTCGGACGCTCTAACTTGTTGCCTGATCCTGAAGCACACAATCAAGAAAATCCTGATCTGAGAAAGCGTGCAAGATATCTAGCGAGATGCAAGGATGTGATCTGGAGAAGGTGGTCTGCCGAGTACCTAGGGGGACTTCGTGAAAAAGGCACAACATGAAACACGACAAAAGGCAGCTATCTCTAACAAGTGGGGACGTTGTTGTTATCAAGGGTGACGAGAAGAACCGCGGACAGTGGAGACTAGGAATCGTGGATGAGCTGTTTTCAGGAAGTGATGGAGTCATCAGGGCCGTTAAGCTGCGAGCTGGGAAGTCTGATTTAGAGAGGCCCATACAGCACCCCTACCCGTTAGAGCTATCCTCTGACAGGACCACAGACAAACCGCAAGCAGCACTGAATGCAGAGGCGCCAAACTTCAGGCCGGCTAGAGACGCCGCAGTCACTGCGCGGGCGCGAATTCAAAGTATAGCAAGTGATGAGGAGTCTGGTTGATGAAGAACAATGGGTTGTAATTCAAACGTTTGATTGAGGCATTTTGAGTATAGTCGCGTTTATTATAGTCGCTTCTCGGAAAATTCATATTTGCCACTGTAACCGAAGTGTCAAATAGGGGGAGAGTAGCGTCGGAAGCGTGACATAGCATGACATAACGTGACAAGAGAGCATTACCACCATCGTTATTAAGTGAAAGACAATCTCCAATGAACGTTGAACCTTTGATTGCGAAACCGTGTAATAAGATCGTGTTTTTTGGTGTGTGAGAAGAGAGAGGAGAAAATAGAAAACCGAAGGAATCTGTAATCAGGGAAAGCAACAGTAAATCAATTTGAGACATAAACCTGTGACTTATTTGTCGGATACCGGTTCCCGACACCTGGATACATTTTCTACGCCAAGAGTTTGAAGGTTTTGTGTCTTTCCCAAGCAGAAGCTTGTTGCAGGAGAAAATGCCCAAATTTTTAAATAGCTCTATCCCAAACAGTTGTTATCATTGATGCTGTGGAGTTTCGTTTGCTGTCCCCTTCAGCCCTTGACCTCAATTCTCCCTGTTACTCATCATACAAAGGAACAACGACCATGAAAGGACTGGTAGGAATTAGTCCTTTGGGAATGGTGTCATTTATGAGCGAGTTGTATACTGGTAGCATTCCCGACACAGAGCTCACAAAGGCCAGTGGACTGTACAAATTACTTTCCCCTGGAGATGATGTAATGGTAGATACAGGGTTCGATATACAGGATGACCTGGCCAAATATGGAGTTTCTTTGAACATTCCAGCATTTTTAAAAGGGAGCAGCCAGTTTTCAGTACAGGAGACACAACACAATAAGAAGATTGCCACCCTCAAAATTCATGTGGAAAGGGGAATTGAGCGAATCAAGAATTGGCACAGCTTCGACAAGTGCCTACCTATCTGTTTGGCATCTGTTGCGAGCGAGATATATTTTGTGGTCGGAGGCCTCACTAACTTTCAGCTTCCTTTGATAGATTAAAAGGTTATACTCAGAAAAACTGTTGATTATGTTCAATAAATACACTGATGACATGTATAACACAAAATTGGCTACGACCACCATAGTTTAACAGGCGAAGCTAACACCGCAAGAAAGCATTGGTGGTGATTAACTTACCCCATTAACTATGATAGTTGGTCATATCCAATTCTGTGTTTTACATTACCCCACCAACACAGCTCAACAGTTTCTTTAACATAAACAAAACAATAGAAATAAACGAAATATAAATAATTGCTAAGGTGCCCTGCAAGTGGCAAACGAACAAGAAAGTGTAATCAGGAAAGACTTAACTGATTAGAGTGTAATGTGAAGTGCTAAGTTTCTACCCCATATGAACCATGTGAGCGTTAGCCCTACTGATGGAAATGGGCCCGCAAAAGGACAGAGAAAAACTCTGACCAGGATGGGAATTGAACCCACGACCTTCGGGTTAGATCACCGCTGCTCTACTGACTGAGCTACAAGGTCAGACGGGAGCAGACCGTGAGAACTGAAGATGTTAAAGTCACGGCAATGAACATGTGCAAATCAAAGGAAGGATTACGTTTTTACAACGTTGTCCGTGTAGCACTTATATTTGAACAGACTGATTAGAGTATAATGTGAAGTGCTACGTTTCTAACCCATCTAAACCATGTGAGCGTTAGCCCTACTGATGGAAATGGGCCCACACGTACAAGGACAGAGAAAAACTTTGACTCTGACTCTCTGGGTTCAGTTCAGGAATGTTTTCATCTGTTTGTACGCAAGGCAGACCAATGTTAACTTTGCAAAATACAGTGGAAAGAAATTCTTTATCCTTGTGTCGATGAAATGAATAAACTGCAATTAAGTTCACTATGGCAACCTTAGTCTCTATAGTCCATACTTAATCCTTGGGTATTCAAGTTCTGTTGCAACATACTTGACAGAGAAAGAATCCAGCTGATTTAACACTGGTGACCAAAATTCAACTGAGCAAAATTCAATGTTTGCTAGTAATAAAGAATGGACACGTTTTCAAGTCAAGGGTGCTGTTGAATTGCCAGACAAAACTTTCAAATTTGATTACGACATATTGGCAGTGAAATTTAGAGTGGCGGGAAGGTATTATTGTCAAAGTTCCTAAGAAAGGAGACCTTGGAGATTGCAATAACCATACCGGTATTATGCTACTACCTGTTCCGGGCAAGGTATTAAACAGAATACTTCTGTTTAGGATGAGGACAGCAGTGGACATCCTGCTTAGAGACCAGCAAGCAGGCTTTAGGAAAGACCGTTCATGCATAGACCAAATATGTGCCCTACTTGTGATTATAGAGCAATCATTGGAATGGAATGTCAACTTTGTGCACTATGAGAAAGCGTTTCATAGTGTAGATCGTGAGACTCTTAGGAAGCTCTTGCACTTTTATGGCATCCCAAAGACGTTTGTTACGTTGATTAAGTTTAGCTATGAAGGTTATACTTGTCGGGTAGCCCATGAGGGTCAGCTTTCAGATTCATTCGAAGTGAGAACAGGGGTGCGACAAGGTTGTCTGCTATCACCCTTGCTATTTCTACCTGCCATTTATTGGATAATGACATCGGTATAACCAAAGCAGGTAACAACGGAATACAGTGGATCTCATGGAAGCAGTTGGAAGATCTGGATTATGCGGATGACCTTCCCTTCCTCTTCCACAACCATCTAAAACCGCAGGACAAAACTTCAAGGCTAGCAGAGGAATCGGCTAAACTGGGTCTGCGGATTAACAAGGTGAAGACTAAAGTATTAAGGATTAACACCACAAGTGAGGTACCTGTTGTGGTCGAGGGGCAGCTGTTGGAGAATGTCAAAAAGTTTCCATATCTCGTGAGTGTTGTAGACACACTTGGAGATACGGACAAGGATGCACTTACAAGGATTGGAAAGGCTAGAGCAGTGTTTATCATGTTGAAGAAGGTATGGGCATCGAAAGAGCTATCTGTGAGAAGCAAACTTAGAACTGATATTTAGATCAGTTGTGAAGACATTTCTGCTCTACGGGTCAGAAACCTGGAGAACAACGAAGAGGATACAAAATAGAGTACAAAGTTTTGTTGATAGCTGTCTCAGAAGAATTCTTGGCTTTTGCTGGAAGGATAAGGTAACCACCGAGCAGCTGTGGGAATGGGCGGAAGAAGAGTTACTTGCGCTACAAGTAAGAAGGAGGAAGTGGGGCTGGATAGGCCACACTCTACAGAAGCCAGCGAGTAACACCTCGTGGAATTCTTTTTCATGGAATCCCAGAGGAAGAGGAAACGAGGGCGCCCTAGAAACAGCTGGAGGAGAGATTTGGAGTGTGAGGTGAAGGACAGTGGGCTGAGCCGGACAGAACTTGGTAGGAGGGTCTAGAACCGAGTGCGGTGGAGGAAAATCATCGACGGCCTATGCTCCGCAGGGGGCAAAGGGCCTAAGTAAGTAAGAAAGACCGACCCACAGGTAGCATAGCTAATCGAGGCAGGTTGTTCGATAGATTCAACTATGTAAGATTCATATCTTGATTCATTATGTAATATTAAAAAAAATGAAAAAGGGGGGAGAAGGCATAAACTTTTAAAGTTAAATAAATAAGAAATAACATGATGTGAAAATTAAAGTAAAGAGTATTTCTTTAGTTTAGATTTCATTTTATCAATTTCAATGTAGTCATCCTCAGTTATTGAGTATGTCGAAGTAACAAATGGAAAGTGGTTCAGCGTTGTCTGTACTCTTATCGACAACGACATTCGTCATCACAGTGGTTAAAACTTGTTGTGGACTCACTCGACTGCGCCTCGTGAGTCCACAGTGATGACGAATGTCGTTGCCGATAAGAAGACAGACAACACTGAACCACTTTCCATTTGTTTTTTACCACAATATTCACACGCCAAAGAAAGTTATTTTATTTCAGAGCGTGACCAAAATCATGACACAAAGAAAGAGCAAGCGTTGTCAATAACTTTCTTGCAATATGATTGGTTTATTTTCCAAAATAGCGTTCCTGATTGGCTATTTCATTGCGTGACAATTTGACGCGAGCATGACGCGTACAGTGTTGTCTAGACTCCTATCGACAACGGCAAGTTAGCCAATGAGATTGCGCGATTAAAAGTCACTGTGGTAAAATAGTATATTTCTCATCTTATTTTGAAATTTTTATTCTTCAGTTATCTCATTCCAAACTCTTTAGCCAATATGTGAAAAAGCGTTTTTTTTTTTTTTGCAAGTCAATTCTAGAGTGTTTTGTAAAACAAATTTGAGATGTTGATGAACGAGTGGAATATCTGTGTATACCTGATGTTCTACCAAAGAGATCTAAAATATTCGGCTTGTTTAGCATTAACTGCATACATTAATTCAAAGACAAGTTCACAGGGATCGAGAACCTTAGCTTTAACAAAAAATGGTATAGCGAGTTCACCTTTAGCAGCAACATTGATTAAGCGTAGTCCACGTTTCTGGAGAATACCAAGCAACTTGAGTCAAGAAAATGCAAACAAGGAGTGCGCCGCATCATCAAATCGATCAAATATTGTGATTCTTGGAGATTCTATGACCTATACATCTTGGCCATCAACGAAACTAGGCTTGACGCATCAAAACCCGACTTTTTAATC